>NC_077227.1:2361136-2501136 GCF_027887165.1 Monodelphis domestica | reverse complement strand
GAGATGCTGTGAGCAAATGCCTCGAGGACCCCCGGGGCCTTAGAGAAGTGGCACTGTCCTACCCAGCCTTCTTCCCTTGGTGGACATGCGTGAGACTTTCCTGGTTCAGACCCCGTTGGGGGAAAGGCATCGGCTCGCTCAGGATCTTGGGCCGAAGTCTGCCCCCAGGAGCTGGGCTCCCCTCCCCCAGGAAGGGGGCGGATGCTTTCTGCCCTTCCCGGGCGGATAGGAGCACCCGCCCAGGTTCTTGGGCTTTTAAAGCGGAAGGCGTTGGCGATCCCAAAGGGGACCTGACATGGTGGCCCAGAGGGGCTGCGGCTTTATCCCAGGTGGGACATTATTCAAATTGGACGTCCCCCACCTGGCTGCTGCCCGAGACACCAATCTGGGCTCGGCTGCTCCAGAAGCAGCCGATGGACGATGAGTGCTGGCAGCGTCCAAGCCGGCTGTGCTCTGGCGGTGGGTGAACTTTGCTCCAGAGCCCCAGGCTGAGCGGGCAGGAGAGCTCCCCAGAAGCCTGCCCTTTAACAGAGGCACACGTGACCCTCATGAGCGAGCTGAGAAATGGGCCGAGAAGGGCTCGCCCCCCCCCCACCTCGCATCATGGGGCGCCAAGCACACTCAGCCAGAGACAACAACGACGGTCCTTCCTGGGCTGGTGGTCGATGGCGGACTCCTGACTAGCGTTGGCGCTGCCATGGAGTCGCCTCTCCGCGGCTCCGCTGTGCGGCGCTCCTCGTGTCCCTGTAGAAAATCGACAATAGAAAGAAGAATGGGAGCCACTCGGTACTGGGGACCCCAAACACTTGACAGTAGCAGGAGCTGAATTTGCTCTAGGAAAATGGGGGGGGGGGTTCAGACTGCATAGACTATTGATAACCTAGCAGTCTGGAAAGAAGAGAAAAGGGGCTTTCTCGCAGCTTGCTAGCTTTCCCAGGTGCTGCTCTGTTGGCGAGGCAGCCTTCAATCTGGGGGCTTAAAGGGGGAAGTTTAAGAGCAGGGCCACAATTTAGGGGGAAGAGAACGGAGAATGCCTGACTTCAGCCAGAGGCCGGTGATGCTCTCCCTTAACTAAGACACAAACTCTGCAGCTCCCGCTGACCCGGCTTCAGAGGGAAATGACACTGCCTACGACCTCACATCTTCTACAGACATGGTGGGAAGGACACACTCCCATTCTCTGTGCAAAGGAACAGATAGGCATATGATGAACCCGGAGATACAGGCCCAACATTGATTTTGTCACCAGCCTATTTCTGGCAAGGTCAGAGCCTCTGCATTGGGATGGATTTTTGTATGTGATTCCCCCAGCCCCAACCATCATCCCACCTTGAAATGCCCTCTCATTGACAGGAGCCCAAGGAGCAGCTGGGTAGCACAGTGGGTAGAGTAATCCAAAAAGAATTGGGTTCAAATCTAGCATCCAATACTTCCTAGCTGTATGGCCTTGGGTAAGTCACTTAACCTCAATTGCCTAACCTTTTCTGCTCTTGTTTTGTATCTATTCCAAGACAGATAGTAAGAAGTTTATTTTTTAAGGAATAAAATGAAGGAGCACAAAAGAGGGTCATTCTTGGGGAATTCACAGAATGAGTTTCATTGGGAAAGCAAAGGACAAAAACCCCCAGACCTCAGAGGAAACCAAAGAGGGAGTCACAAATGAGAGGCAAGGGAGGGTCTCAAGGAATCACCGGTGGAAGGGCAGGAGGCAGGCAGAGGAGGAATACCGGCAGAGTGGGATTCCAGCGTCCCTTCTAGCACGGAAACCCACCAATGGCTGCGGCACGTGACCAGAGGTGTTACTGGGGCTTCCAGAACCCCTGCAAGGTGCTAGACTACGTGCGCTTCTTGCCAAGAAGGAAGACAATTCTGGGAAAGCCGAGCCACGGCCGGCTGGCTCCACCTCCCCAGTGATGGGGTGAGAAAAGCTCTTGTGAACCCCTGGGCGTGAGCATGATGGGAGTGCCTGATTCTGGGTTCCCACAGAGGCCGTGTAGCTCAGTCATCCCAGGAATCTGGAGCGATCGAACCGTCTCTTCACAAACTGTCCCCAGGCGATAGAGAGTAGAAGTCGGGGCCTCGCCACCTGCCACAGGCAAGGAGTAGGGAAGTTTGGCAAGACCACGTAACCAGGAGCAGTGTCACAGTGGACGTGCCCTTGCGCTGTGCCCGTGGGGAAACCACGGAACCACTGGGAGGCTCACTCTTCACATCTGAAAATGTAGCATCCCAAGCATATTCACATCTATGAAATATAGATGACTGTATGGTGACCGTGTCTCCAAGCATAAGGTGATACCAATGAGGCTTGTGAATGTAACCTTGAACTGGCCATGTGGCCCTTGGCTAAGACAAACTCATTAGCATGCTCGGAGTCAATTCCCCAGGAAAGCGCGGTACACGCCCAAAGGTGTTCCCTCTACCTTGCCACCCAATCTTAATTGTCTATACTTTGTGATGTGGTTACTACGTCCTTGGGAGTACCGCCCAAGCAGGACATGAATAAATTCAGAGGCAATCCCATGAACTTCCTCTTGGCCTTTCTCCCTTCCATGGAGCTCCTCTGGGCTCCTCAATGACTATGTCTCTCTCTTCCTGACCTTCTCCTTCCCCGAGGCTGGAACCATCTCGGCCTGCATTCTCTATCTTAATCTCCTCAACCACCTTGTATTCCATTATCCTCATTGTCCCCCTTAAGGAAAATCATAGGGGTTGCCTGCCCTATCCTATCACTGACTTGTCCGTGTCTTTCATTTCCACCCTGGTTCTCGGTTCCTACCTCTCCTCGGGTCCCATCACAAAGGTGAGCCACTTCCCTTGTGGGACCCTGCTGGTCAGGGAAGTCCATTAAGGAAAACCCCACAGAAAACAATGGGGACAATGATAATGGCTGAAGCCCTCGGGTTGTGGAAAGGGTGAATTGAAATCCTGCGGAGTAAAGAGCCTTCCAAAGCAAGAAGAGCTGTGCCGAGGTCAGCTCTCAGGTTCCAGGGTTCAGTTCCTGGCAGGGTTGGGGGGGGGGGGGGGGCTGCCTCGAATTAGCAGCGTGAAGTCTGGCTGTCCTTGGGAAATGGCCCGGCAGAGATGAGCCCCCTTACCGTGGCCCAGACAGCCTGGGCCAGCCCAGCTGCCTTGTTCTCCCACCATTCTGCTACGGAGGACACCGCTAATCATTTTAACTGGCCGCCTCTTCCATTAAAATGCTTATTAGCCGCCCTTCTTATTTATCTGCCCTGGACTTTCTAGCTGAACTGTGAAATAAAGTGCCCCCTCTCAGAGGGAACGTGCGAGTCCTCATGCACTAATGCCCAATCAGAGAGCTAAACAAGCAGAGACGGAACGATCATGGAGAAGGCCATTCAGAACACCACCAGCGAGCCACGGCTCCCTTCAAGGTGCCTTCCCAGGCACTAACTCCATCTGATTCCATCCCACTCAGGCCACGAGCCCAAAGGGCTGCCGTGGAAGGAAATGCCACCAGGTTTGTGTCAGGAGCTTCATTCATTTACATCCCGTAGACCCGAGGTCAGGCCAAGAGCACTTGAGCCAGCATGCATCGGAGCCCCCAAACAGTACGTCCACAATGCCAGACCCGTGAATGACACAGAACTGACAATTGAGGGTCTTCGATCTCTGCCCTTGTGATGGCCCTCCAAGTTCAGAATTCTTTCTTCTCCACCACAGTCATCAAGAGAGACAGATAAAGAGTGCACAGACAGAGGCAGACAGAGAGAGGCACCAGGAGGGGGAGGAGAGAAACAGAGAAAGGGAGAGGAAGAGAAAGAAAAAGAGAGAGACAGAGGCAGAGAGAGATAGAGACAGAGACAGAGAGAGGCAGACAGAGAGAAGCACCAGGAGGGGAAGGAGAGAAACAGGGAAAGGGAGAGGAAGAGAAAGAAAAAGAGAGAGACAGAGACAGAGAGAGAGAGAGAGAGAGAGAGAGAGAGAGAGAGAGAGAGAGAGAGAGAGAGAGAGAGGCACCAGGAGGGGAAGGAGAGAAACAGAGAAAGGGAGAGGAAGAGAAAGAAAAAGAGAGAGACAGAGACAGAGAGAGAGAGAGAGAGAGAGGCACCAGGAGGGGAAGGAGAGAAACAGAGAAAGGGAGAGGAAGAGAAAGAAAAAGAGAGGCAGAGACAGACAGAGAGAGACAGAGAGAGATGATCAATAACAATTTAATGAAAGATAATTCCAATAATCAAAGGAAATTCAATCAACACAACCGAAGCCCAATGGTAACAAGAACAAAAGTTAGGAATAGCCATTGTTGGTGAGGCTGCCAAAAGACAGGCATTCCTAAATAGTGTTGGCAGAGCTGTGAATTCTTATCAAAATTCAGTTATACAAGTAAAGGCCTAACTGTTCACATATTTTGTCCAAAAGTCTCCATGTCAAGCATAAACACCAAGGAAATAGGAAGCGGAATCAAAGCCCCATGAGTGTTGGAGACGATTTGGTCGTACTCCAGATTGTAGCAAGAACTGGAAAGAAAACAGTTGCTCACCATTTGGAGACAAGCTAACCTGTAGCACAGGAGTGTAGCACACTATGATTGTGCTATAAGATAAAGAAAGTGAACATGGAGACGCCTAGGAAGATTCAGATGATCAGATACACAATACAACGAGCAGAAACACAAAGATGATGGTCTAAATGATGACAGAAATGTAAGTGGGGGGAGCAGAGTTCTGGTGGGGGGGGTGTAAGCTGCCTAGCTTAGACTCTCCAAAAAAAAAAAAAGAGTTGAAAAAATGTAAACCATGACTTTCTTCAAGCACTTGAAGACTTATCAAGTTTCGCTGGTTTAGCCAAACTCTGGATTTCTCTCACTTTTGATCTTTTGTTTCAAGAACTGACCCCTGGATGGGGAGAAGATAAATATTTAGAGATAAACATGGAACGCAAACAAAACGTAGCAATAAATATACACTATTTTAAGGTGTGAAGCTGACAAAATAAACAGTTCTCATCCATTTGATTTGGGACATCACAGAATGTCTCTTTTTAAATGAAACAATACTGATTCGAAGTAAAAATTAAATTAATTGACACTTTATCATTAAAAATAAATGGAAACCTTTATTAAGTGGGACTTTGTCAGACAATAATAGCACTGGGTTTAGGTGCTTTTTTAATGTATGAATCCATAAGTTAATTTTTCTCCATAGCTACAATCTCTTGAATGATGAGAGCCTTTAAGCCATAGAGCATGAAGCAGTGTTGGTGGAAACAGATAATAATGATGATCGTACCAATAGGCCTCCTTTCCAAAGCACTGTAAAGTTTAAAGTTCCCTGGGGCAGTTAGGTAGCTCAGTGGTTAGAGAGCCAGGCCTAAAGATAGGAGGCCCTGGGTTTGAATGTGACAGACAACTGCTTAGCCGTGTTGACCCTGGAAAAGTCACCCAGCCCTCACTGCTAATTCCTTACTGCTCTTCTGCCTGGGAACCAACACATCTATTGATTCTAAGATGGAAGGTGAAGATTTAAAAATAATAATAACGACATTTGCAGTTCCCACCAAGGCTGTGTGAGAGGCTGGGCAAGGGCGATTCTCCACAGTTCATAGAATTTGAGAAATGGGAAAGGGAATGATTTCTATAAGTTGCACAAAGGAAGCCTGAGACCAGATGTCAGGACAATCTCAGCCGAGCTTGATAGAGATAGAGATGCAGACATAGCGACCCATGGACAAGTATTTCTGAAGCAGCTACCGTGTCCTAGTCACTCTACAAGGCCAACCAGAATGATGACACACTTCCAGTTGGGGCCAGACTCTGATTCTGATACTTGTTTATGGGACTCTGGGCAAGTTGTAGAACCCTCTGAACTGAAAAGAGAAAGGCTTGGACGTAATGGCCTTCCAGTTTGAGATCGATGGCCCTGTGGCACCACCTGAAGAAGCCAAGGCTGTTGGGGCTGGAGAGAAGATTCAGATAGGAAATGACTTTCTTCAAGCACTTGAAGACTTATCAAGTAGAAGAGGGTGAGACTTTTGCTACATGCCACCACCCAAACCCCAAGCAGAACTGGGAAAGACCAGTGGAAGTTGCAAAGATACACAGTGAAGCTTGTTTGAAGACTTAAAAATGGATGGATGGATGGATGGATGGATGGATGGGTGGGTGGGTGGGTGGATGGATGGATGGATGGATGGATGGATGGATGGATGGAAGGGTGGATGGGTTGGTCGATGGACAGAAGGATAGATGGGTGGATGGATGGATGGATGGATGGATGGATGGATGGATGGATGCTCTTCCTAATATGTGGGAAAGAACCTTCAGAGAAGATGCTAGAGTAGATAGAGTGGAAGTTTTTAATCAGGATTGAACTGTTGGGAATTCTTGGTGACAAAACAGTTAGATTTGGGGTTCTTAGGGGACCCCTTGCCACTTAAAAATTCTGAGAGCTGTGAAATCCAACTTTTAGACTCATTGATCATTGGTGCCTCTGATTTATTCATATTTATTGTCATTAAAGTAAAAGTCTTTGAAAAAACTCAGAGGTCCAAATGAGAGGGTCCTTAACATGCTCAGAAATCTTGGAATCCCCCTCAGCCTATTTCCTCACATCTACTCCCCTTCTGCCCCTCCAGCCTCCTGCTAGCCTTTTGATGGAGTGCCCCCCAAATATGCATTCCCTACTTTTTGTCTTCTGCCCTCACAATCTGCCCTTAGCCATAACAAGCTATAGAACCAGCTCTAGCAGCACTTGCCCCAAGTTGGGAATCAATGGTTTCAATCCCTCTGTGTCCTATTATTCACAGAGAGTTGCCAAAGCCTCCTGAGAAGGCAAGGCCTCTTGCCTCAGCAAGACTGTAGGTGTCGGCAGCATGGAAGTGTTTCCTACTCAGGGTCTCCCCTTCATGTGCCCCATTGCCACCCCAAGGCAATTTCATTTTGTAAAGGCAATGAGCAAGCCAAATCCCATCACCTGATCTATCATGTGAGAAGACTAAGGCCCAGAGAGACTTGAGGGTCTGACCTGACCAGGAAGGAGCTTTGGACCCTTTGCTGAGCCCAGATTTACATAAGATACTTCAGGATTTGGGAAATTTCTCTACGCTGGTCCAGATCCCAATTCCTTCTGAGAAGCAGCAGAAGCAGAGGCAGACTTCACCATAGAGAATGAGAGCCTCCTGTGTTCCAAGGTGGTGGGCAAACAGTGGAGGGAGCCAGACCTCAAAGGGTGGAGAAGAGAAGGAGGTGAGGACAAAGGGAGGCAATAAGTATCAAGAGCCTCCTCCTCAAGGGGGTTGATCATGCACGGGAAGAAAGTGATCATAGAATAGAGTGGAAATTCATGGAACTAGTCGAGGTGGGGTGGTCTTGCTTTGAGGATGGGGGACACATAGGCATATTTGAAGGCTACAGGGAGCTGTCCAGCAGACGGGGAACATTCAGAACTTGGCTTGTGCCTGGTACATAATGTGTATTTAATAAATCTTTACCGACTAAATGAAGTTCAAAATCAGTGACAAAATGGCCATGACAGAGGGGACAATCTGCTGGAGACAGCAGGACAAAGTGGGATGGAATCACCTGATCACATAAAGATGGCAGAAAGGATATGTTTGCCTGGATTCAAGAAGACCTACTGCCTTGCTATAACCGCATAACCCTGGATAAGTCACTTAACTTCTGTCATCTTCTAAAGATGAGTTCCCTCATCTTTAAAGCAGAGATGAAAATAGCACCCAGCTCTCAGGGTTACTGTGAGAATGAGGTACAATTCAGAGAACTTTGCAAACCTTGAAGCATCCCATGATGTCATATTGGCAATGATCATAGAGGGGTTTGCCTTGGGTGAAAGAGGACATGGTGGTGGAAGATCCTCTGGGTCTCTTGTTGGCCATCTTCCAAAATGAGGGATTGGTCTAGAGGGGCTGCTAAGTGCCACTGGAGACAACCTAGTGGTGTTCCCCACCTGTCAGTGAAGAGCTGGATGATTCCATCACTGCCGTGCCTTTCATTTTCCCTTCTAGATTCTTCTGAGCTCTGGTGCTTCTTAGACTCCTCAGGGTGCTGTCTTCATCCTGCAGACTCAGCCATGCCCAAATGGACATTCATTCCCTTTGGTGTGACCCAGCCTTCTGACGCCAGGGCAATCCTGCCTTGCGTTTTGCTGGGACCTCTCCAGGGAACAAGAACTGTCTCGTGCTCTGCACTGACAGTCTGGAGCCTCTGCCCCCTCAGAGCCCCTCACTGTGTGCCCATGTGCTCCTTTTGGCCACATGCCCCCTCCACTTCCCCGGAGCCCTGAAGGAGGACTTCCTTCAAAAGCTCATGCCACAGCCATGGAAGCACCATTGCAGAGCTGCTCCCCAGTCCAATGTGCCTGCAGGTCAGAGTTCACCACCCCAATCTCCTCCTGTCAGTTCTCTTCATGCGTTTGCGTTCGGCAGCATAAATCCAGGCAGCCACATAGACAGAAATGGTGGGCGCTCAGACAGTCCCTATATATTTTCCATTTTGAGGCCAATAGACTGAACCTAATTTAAGTCTCCACTGAACTTAATTTAATGTCTTCCCAATGAGGTTAGGCAGCTCTTTCCTGAGATGGCCTTTCCATTAGCCAGGTGAATCTAATCTCTTCTCCAAAAGCTCACTTTAAGAATGTGGGCCAAAGGAGCCAAGAGAGTTCTGCCAACCCAAGCAGCTTCCCATAGCAATAAATCAAAAGGAATAGCGCCTTCAGAGAAGACCACCATGGGATGGACGGAGGGCAGCCTGCTGGGGACAGAGGCCTTAGACAGTCTCCTTGTAGGAGGAAGCAGGCTCCGGAATCCTGAGTCCAGATTTTTCATCTGCTCCCTGCATCCATTTATAGCACTTCTCCCTCCTCCTGCACTGTCCTGGGATCAGGGGACCCCAGCCCAACTAGCCCGAAGGAAACAACACGCTGTGTGTGCACGTGTACAAGCATGCATTCACTTATGGACATAATACATACAATCAATTTGTTCAACTTGACTAACAAAAGGCATATGTGGGAAAATAGACCCCCCACCTAAGGGACCCTGAGCATGACTTCCCTTCCCTAAACCTCAGTTTGCCCAGCTCTAAAATTAGAGAGTTCAATGAGAACGTCCCCAAGATCTCCCTTGATTTTAAATGAAAATCCTACCATCTTGAAAGAAGAAAACCAAATTAACAGTATCCAAGATGAAAAGGGAGACCTCACCTCAAATGAAGAGGAAATTAAGGCAATTATTAAGAACTATTTTGCCCAATTATATGGCAACAAATATGGCAATCTAGGTGATATGGATGAATATTTACAAAAATATAAATTGAGTAGACTAACAGAAGAAGAAATCAATTTCTTAAATAATCCCATATCAGAAAAAGAAATCCAACAGGCCATCAAAGAACTTCCTAAGAAAAAATCCCCAGGGCCTGATGGATTCACCAGTGAATTCTATCAAACATTCAGAGAACAGTTAATCCCAATACTATACAAACTATTTGACATAATAAGCAAAGAGGGAGTTCTACCAAACTCCTTTTATGACACAAACATGGTACTAATTCCAAAGCCAGGCAGGTTAAAAGCAGAGAAAGAAAACTATAGACCAATCTCCCTAATGAATATAGATGCAAAAATTTTAAATAGAATACTAGCAAAAAGACTCCAGCAAGTGATCAGAAGGATCATTCACCATGATCAAGTAGGATTCATACCAGAGATGCAGGGCTGGTTCAATATTAGGAAAACCATCCACATAATTGACCATATCAACAAGCAAACCAACAAAAATCACATGATTATCTCAATAGATGCAGAAAAAGCCTTTGATAAAATGAAACACCCATTCCTATTGAAAACACTAGAAAGTATAGGAGTAGAAGGGTCTTTCCTAAAAATAATAAACAGTTTCTATCTAAAACCATCAGCCAACATCATCTACAATGGGGATAAACTAAATGCATTCCCAATAAGATCAGGAGTGAAACAAGGATGCCCATTATCACCTCTATTATTTAACATTTTACTAGAAACACTAGCAGTAGCAATTAGAGAAGAAAAAGAAATGGAAGGTATTAAAATTGGCAATGAGGAGACCAAGCTATCATTATTGCAGATGACATGATGGTCTACCTAAAGAATCCTAGAGAATCAACCAAAAAGCTGGTGGAAATAATCCAACAATTTTAGCAAAGTTGCAGGATACAAAATAAACCCACATAACTCATCAGCATTTCTATATATCTCCAACACATCTCAGCAGCAAGCCCACCATCTTATTGAATCATTTCCTCGATATTTGCAGGGTCTGCATTTTCCCAAGGGAGAGGGCACAATGGAAGGGGTCAAGTTATTCTCCTCAATATGATAGAGCTTCCATAAGAATGGCAAGGGGCTTTTCCTTCTTTTTCAATGGAGAGGGGGTTGAGAGGTTAGTCTCACTAGAAAGATGTAAGCTCTAGCGAAACTGTTGAGGGGAAATGTGGTAAGGGAAATATGGATGCTGAGATATAAGCTGAAGGATTGAGGGAAAGATGGGAAGATCTCTCCCTCCCTGGGGTTAGCTGACACCAGAGCTTGAGGCAACCTTAGAGAGACAGAAAGAAACTTTCTATCTCTCTTTCCACAGGATATTTTTACAAAATATATCCTTGGAATCCTAATGTGAATATGTAATGAATAAAATTTAGGGGAGAGGGGGAGACTGAGGCAGGTAGAAATTAGTTTCTCTCTGCAAGGAATATATATTTTTTAGAGGTTTATTAAAGGTTAAAGATTAAGAATATACAAGTATGAAACATGTGCCTAGGCCAGAGGCCTAGACAAAATAACCTCACATCATGGAAGAGACCTCTCTGCTCCAAAAACGGAAGTCCAAAAAAGGCCGAGCCCTTCAAAAGCCTTTGCTTAAATATCTTCTCGATCTCGGCCCAGGTGAGATTACAAGGCATTCTGGGGAAGTGGAGCAAAGGCTCATGGGGATTGTAGTCCTGTATTCGAGTCTATTTTTTACATCCCCCCGTGTGATCATTTGTGGAAAAATTAATTTTTCCCCAAAAGGATCATAAAAACATAATAAACTTAAAAGATTACAATAGTGTGAGGATAAGAGAAAAAAGAATAAAACCAATAATTTCTGAACACATTGACAAAAAGCCGTTAGGGGGCAGTCCCCTTTGGCATAAAAGTATACATACAAATAAATGTTCAATCAACCACACCCAAAGTTCAATTTTGTGCAACTTGTGGTCTGGAGGCTTCTTCATGGTGGCTTCTCCATCAGTTCAGTTCTGGATTCAGAGAGGTAGCATCTTCTTTACCTAAAATTCTTCTCAAAAGGAATTTAAACTTTGCAATTTAAATAATGATATTTTTTACATTCCCCCGTGTTGTGGGTGATTGAAAGATTCAGAATCAGTTAGGGATGCATGGCTGAGGTATGAGGTATATGAATCAATTGGCAAGAGATATGCAAGGCTTTCTCACCAAAAAATGAGATCCATTTCCTCTTTGTATCTGGCCATGATCACTGTGAGTAGAAGGCAAATGAATTGAACAAGGTTAACAATTTTTTCATCTTTAAAAATACAGTAGTACAAATATGTAGTTACCAAAATCCCCAAAATTCTCAATAGCCCAATTAATTACAATAGCAAAACAAACACACTTTCATATTTCACATAAGTTGCTGTATGACATTTTTAAAGCCTACGAATTGATGGACATTTGTCACAATTTTTACAAATGTAGCAATCCTTCAACCTTGGTAATAAACATATTTTTTTTTAAACAAAGTAAAACTCATCTTGGGTTTAGAACATAATCAAGAAATCTATATATCATTCTGGTGCAAGTAAAGTAGTGAGCTGAAGAGTATAAATAAAGGGTGCTCCTTTTGGAGGCTTTTTAAGGGTACAAATGCCCTGAAATTAACTGCCCAACTTCCATTCGCATGTGGGAAGGTTGGGGGTTATAAAATACATTTCACTTCAGCTACTAGAATGGGCCTTACCTCGTGGTAGGGGCAGGCAAAAATAACCAGACTGTTAAAAAAAAATTCCAAAATCATATTTAAAAAACCCTTAAAATCAAATCATTTGAGGTATTTAGCACATTAAAATTCCAAAGGTTGTTAATACAATTATAACCAGTTCTGAAGTCCATCTATCCTTGGCAAAATAGAAAAAAGCTGTTTTTTCATATATGGGCTTATTCACAATAATATTTGTTCAACACAGTTATAGGGGAAAAACAACAGAATTTCAAAACTCAGTACATTCAAAATAAATTCAATCAACCTTCAGTTCAAGCAGAATAATATTGAATCCAGTAATATATGAACTTAAAATCACAAAGTTAAACCTTAAACAAAAAATGCAATAGAATACAGAGATTTTTTAATAAACCATTGGAGTCTGAAATGCCTTAGAGCCTTTAGTCTCTTCAGAGTTCCTTGGGTTGTTTTTTTTTTTGTTTGTTTGTTTTTATTTATCCATTTAAATGTCTATTGTCCGAAGGTAGAGTAGTAAAGGCTAGGCCATGGGGTTCAAGGGCTCCGTCCAGGGCCCCATGGCTGGGAAGCATCGGAGGCCAGATTTTAGCTAGAGACCTCCGGTCTCTGGGCCTGGCTTCCAGTTCGCTGGGCCACCCATTTTCCTCCCCAAAGTTAAAGTTGAATCTTTGGGCTGAGTCTGCTCCCAGACGGGCAGGTAAAATCAATGAAACTGTCAGAAGAGTCAAAAATCCTTTTAAACAGCCCATTGCTATTAAGTTTCTGTTTGAAAAGTCTGTTTCTTCTCTCTAGTCTTTTCTCTCTTTCCCCTCTGATCCCCCTGTGGCCAATACCCCCAGCCACGTGGAGGCTTAGCCTAAGGGAAAATCTCCTTTCCCTCTGGTCTCTCCCCTCCGCCCAAGTGGCCAATACTGTTACCAGCTGGTCGCAATGAGTCCTGAGCGATCTGCTCCAAGGATCTGGGTGATGAGCCGGCTGGGTCGGGCTCCTGGGTCTGGGGCACAGAAATAGGCAGGCAGCGGCTGGTGAGAGGCCAGGAGCAGGAGTGGCTGCGGGCATGGGCAAGGCCGGGACCAGGTACCAGGTGAGGACGATCAGGGCTGCAGGCTGAGGCAGGAAGCGGCTGGGCAGAGCCAGGTGGGGTGGGCAGCAGGTCCGGAGCCCGTAGCAGCTTTGTGAGGGAAGAAAACCTTGGCCAGAGAGTTATGGCTCAAAAAAATTTCTAGGTACTAGATATTAAAATTGAATTTAAGATCAGAAAAGAAATCAGAAGACTGAAAGTTCTTTTTCCCATTAGGTCGCCATAACTGTAATGAATAAAATTTAGGGGAGAGGGGGAGACTGAGGCAGGTAGAAATTAGTTTCTCTCTGCAAGGAATATATATTTTTTAGAGGTTTATTAAAGGTTAAAGATTAAGAATATACAAGTATGAAACATGTGCCTAGGCCAGAGGCCTAGACAAAATAACCTCACATCATGGAAGAGACCTCTCTGCTCCAAAAACGGAAGTCCAAAAAAGGCCGAGCCCTTCAAAAGCCTTTGCTTAAATATCTTCTCGATCTCGGCCCAGGTGAGATTACAAGGCATTCTGGGGAAGTGGAGCAAAGGCTCATGGGGATTGTAGTCCTGTATTCGAGTCTATTTTTTACAAATACAACTGCAGAGAAAGATGTTTATGTCCCAGATAGCTGTTTCAGAGCAAAGGGTCAAGCCCTCCTCTATGGAGGGTTGTGGAAGACCAGGACAGGATTCACCCTTGGGATTCTGTCCCCTATCACTCAACTCCCCTTTGTTATTGAAGATAGGCCAAACCCAAAACTGATTTAACTAAGATTTATTTTGGAAAGGAAAAGGAAGGAATTGATGGGAAAAGAGAAAAGGATGCCCTGATGCTGGGAGCCATCAAGTCCAAGCTGTCTGACAGAGTCACAGGAGGAAACCAGGGACTGCATTGCCCCCAGAAAGGATGGAAATACCCACTCAGACCCACCTGTATGACTCTTCTCTTATTATCATCCCCTTATTATTGGAATTGTTATGATTATTATTCTTACCCAGCCCAGGAAAACATAGATGAGAGCAAAATGCCTGCAGAGTTGAAATAGACACCCCACTCTATCCCCCTAAAATATTGCCAAGAGATGCTACTTACAAAATTAAACCTAAGGATTCCTATGTACCCATTTAGATAAGGGATCATAGATGGGACCACCTTTTTAGGTATAAAACTCCTAACAAAACTGTATTTAGATTCTCTGCCCCTATATAGGCCAGGGATGACAAGACTCCCTGAGCTGGTATATTAATTGTCTTTCATGGAGAAGGCTGGTACATTCCACCTCACTGATTTGTTTTATTAACTGTTGACTAGGCAAAATGTCTTGGATACCCTAGTAAAACATTAGAAAATGAAAGCCTGATATTAAAATAAAACTGGGTTATGTTGATTAATGTAGACTTGGCAACAATGTTGGGCTGATTATCTCCTTAGAAAACTGATTGATTATGTATTTGATTAGTGTAATGAATAATCACTCTTGTCTTAACTGCATGTCTAAGCACCTCATGGGTTAATGAGGAACTGACCTCTCTCTATGCTGCCTGTGATGAGAAAACATCCATCTTCTGTAAAAGCTTCGCGTTTGTTGTTAGAATCCATGGAATCAAAGTCTGTAGGATGATCATAGAACGTTAATCAAAAGATTTGTTAAAAGTTAGTGTATGACTTATTCCATTACTTATAAGGAAGCACGTATGTTGAAAAATGGAACTGTGTGCCAAGTAGATGTGCAACCACTGAGGGTATAAAAATAAAAGATCAGTCCAGGCCAAAGACACAACAGAACTTTAGCCGTTTCCCCATCTCCTTCCTTATGCTGACATCGTCACAGCAGCTAAGGCCCCGTACCCTGCAAGAAGGCTGACCCAGCTGCAGTACCCTGACAAGCTAAACCCCTCAATAGCCAGATCTAGAGGTTAGTGTCTGAGTCCCAAAAGTCTCTGCCTCCTTTCCAACTGTCAGTCGTCATTATTTCTAATCTAATATCTCTAATCTCTAAATCCAAGTCAAATCCAAAGAAGGCAAAGGGAGGCCCAGAAAGGAGTAGAAAGGCTGGCTCAGATGAGAGCGTACAAACCAAACTCCTTCTGAGTCAAGCGATTTTGTAGGCAGATGGAGGAAAGGGAGTAGAAAATTCCCTGATGGAAACAGGCTCAGATAGGTGGGCAAATATGGCTCTTCTCCCTCTCGTGGCTTCGGATCCCCTCAGCCACGCAGGAAAAGTCCTCCCTGCTTCGCTTCCAGAGCTGGAAGTCCTGGGGCTGGCCAGAATTCTCCTCAGCTCACAGTTCTCTACGCTCAATCCTTTGCTGTCTCCCAACTGCCACCCAGCTGCTTGCCCATCAAACATGCAGGATTCTATCCAGGTCCCCTTGCCCCTCTTACAAATTGATGCTAGCTTCTCATCCGTAGAAGAAAATCCCTTCCCAGACTCCAGCAGGGTGGCCTTTCTCCATCACAACCACCTCCAGGAGCACCCAGCAATCACTCGGGCCACAGAAGGCAGAACATCCTGCTCATTCAGCAGCAGAACTTTGGTTAGCTCTCGCCGTGGGCTCATGTTCGTCCTCCAAAGGGCCTCGTCCTCAAGGGACTGTCACTTAGTGAAACCAAGAACTGAGATGGGGCAGGGGGAGGAGGAGACTTCCCATAGGCAGAATCGAGATGCCCGGATCATCATAGACAAATTCTGAGGAGTTCTTGACCCTGAGCTATGCCCCAGACCCACATTGTCCCTTGGGAAGCACACATACACACATGCACCCACACACACACACCCACACACACACACACACACACACACACACACCCCTTATACAGTGAGGAAGCTCCAAGACCAAAAGGATGTGTTTCAAGGTGAGAATCTCTTGGGGACCTTTTATTCTGTCTTCCATCAGTGAGTCCTCTTGAACCTCACTTGAGAGAAGACTCAGGAATTAGGTACAAGGTGAGGCTTTAGACTGCTGTGGGCAACACTATCCTTCCATGGTCTCAGCCTTCCAATTCAGATATCATCTTTGACATCGATTTCTCCTCCGCACCAGCTCTCCAACAGGCTTCCTTCGCTTCACTCTACTGCCTTCGCCTGGAGCAAGCCCCTTCACCTCGAGAGCTGCTGGGCTCTTGAGTCAGCCTCTTCATCTCTCCCCACTCCAATCTGCCACCAAAGGCAGATCCCAAAGTGCAGATCTCCTCATGGCCCTTCCCTGCTCAATCATCTACCATGGCTCCCTATTGTCTCCAAGATGAAATAGAATTTTTTCATCAGTCTTTCCTACCTCAGCAGTGCTCCCTCCTTTCCTGTCTTCTTACGCCTTATGTCCCCCAGGACTCTCACTCTCTTGCTCTTTCCCCAATAAGATACGCTGTCTCTCGTCTGGCTGTCCCCGTACCTGGATTGCTGTCCTTCCTTGTTTCCACCTCCTGGATTCAAGTCCCCACTAAACTGCCACCCTGTCCAGAAGGCTTCCTCTGGCCCCTCTCAATGCTGGTTCCGTCCCTCCATTATCATTTCCTCTTGCTCTTGTGTATTTGCACCTACCTGGTTCCATGTTGGTTCCTTCGTTACACGGTGAGCTGGAGAGCTGTTTACCACAGTGCGCGGCACATCGTAGCCAAGTAACGAGTTCTTAGGCAGTACCAGCCTCAGACCATTCCAAGGCCCTTCTTTTGGAGTGAGGAAACTGAAGCCTGCTGAGCGGTGACATGCCCAAGGTCTTACCCACGTATGACTGTAGCTCTGGGACCCGACTTCAAGCCTGGGGCTCATTCTACCGGAGCGCACATTTGATCAAAGAGTGTATGGAAATGTCAAAGAAGATCAAACGGAACCGAGGAGAGAAACCAGGTTCTTTGGTCTGACGGCTCCAGGTTCAAGCAATTTCCTCCTCTCCGTTCTCCTGGGCCTGAAAAGACCATGAAAACCCGAAAACCATGGCCAAGTCGTCCTCTTTTGCTTCATTGCACGGTTTCTGGTTCCCTTTGGTGAGAGCATGATCGGAGCTCAGGCTCAACATAGGGCCTGAAGGGAGCCCGAGGCTGCGCCCCCCATTCTCTGGGCTCGGCTCTGGTCCGTTTCACTCAGTCCGAGGAAGCAGATCAACCCAGCGCGGGCTGCAGGCTTCATTTGGCTGCTGACAAGAAGGGGGAAGGTTTGGGGTGCTCGGAAGGTGGGGAGCTCTCGAGAATCACCTGACTCGCTATTTCTTTGCATGGAGAGCTTTAGCTGCCATTGCAGCTACAGAAAGTTGGGTGAAAACAAGCCTGATTTTGTCCCCAGAGTTTATTTTGAACCGTAATTAGTCACTTATGCGGCATGACTGTGGCCTACTTGGTCTGGTCCCCAGAAGGATGCCAGGTGCCGCCAGCTCTTCTCTCCTCGGCCCCGCTGATACCTGGGAAGGCCCATCGTCTATTCATGTCCGGGAAGTTCGTGTGTCAAGTCATTGCTGGGGCCTAGAGAGCAGCCACTGTGGACCCGGAACTCTGCCCTTCCTGGGGCGCCTCCTGCTGCCTGCTGGGGGCTCCGGAGGGGAGGCCAGTAAAAGGCCATTAGAGTGGGGGCCAGAGCATGCAGCTGGGGGGCCCTCGTTGGAAGTTCGGAGCTGCCGCCAGCCCTCCTTCTGGCCCAGGTTCTTCACCATTAAGGCCTGGAGCGCCTGCTGCAGCCCTCCCTCGGACAGGCAGAGGCTGACCACAAGCTCTTCTCCCACCTCTAGAGCAGCCTCGCACTCGGCATCCCCCTCAGCCCACTTCCCCATGGCTATTCCCCGCCATTATCCCTCCACAGCGCCCGGATTAGCTTTTAGAAAAGGGCATCTGCTGCCGCGGGCTAAGAGCCGAGGGTGCAAAGCGCCCCTCAGAACATGTACGTGGGCCGCGCTGTGCCGCGGCACGTCCCGTGTCCAGGAAAGAGGGCCCAAGCGTGGAAGCAGTGCTGGGAGACAAGGAAAACCCAGACAGCGGAGGAGCAGAGGGAAGGAGGAGGAAGCAGCAGCCGGGCCCTTTGCAAAGCAGAGGACGCCGTAGGACGCCCCTGAGCCCAGAAACCCAGTGCAGGGAGGTACCAGGGGCCCCCTGCAGTGGTACTTGGGCATGTGGAGGGCACCGTGGCTGCTGCCTGGGTTTCTTTCTTGCGAATGATGCCTCCGTTCTCTGAGCTTTCCCGCGCCCCTCTCGAGTGTGCGTGCTTCTACGACTGGTTAGGATTCTCGGAGAAGATGGGAGAAACGGCTGTCTTGGGGTCCCGCCCAGCGAGGCTCCCCCTTGCACCCTCTCCTTTCCATTGGCTCGGATTCCTTCTGGCCTCCCTAGTTGGGACACCGTCCTGGTCCACGCGGGAGCCATGAAACTAGAGCCCAGTCAGGCGCCACACGTTGACGTTCCTCCGGCTTTCCACGGGGCCGATGCTTGGAGTCCCCTGCAGAGAGAGCGCAGCCCTGGAAATCCATTCTCGGAATCCTGACGCAGGCCCTTCTCTTGGCCCCCCGTCCAGGGCTGAAGCTCCCAAACTGGGCAGGTCTGGCTTGCCCAGGGCTGGGTTGCCAGCCAAGTGCCAGGCACTGCGCCAAGCGCTAGGGATGCAAAAGGAAGCAAGAGAAACCCTGCCCTCTGGGAGTTTCCAGCCCACGGGGGGAGGCAATAGGCCAACGAATCTATGCAAAGCAGCTCCCATCCAGGGTGAAGAGGAAATGGTTAGCCAAAGGAAGGTTGGAGGGGCTGCGGGAGGAGATGGGATTTGAGCTGGGACGGAAAGGAAGCCAGCGATGCGGGGATACAAAGACGGTGAGGGAGAGTACAGTGGGCAGCCCAAGAAGATGTCTGGAGGCGAGGGAGGGAGCGTCTGCTTCGGAGAAGAGCCCGGGGCCAGTGTAGCTGAACCGAGAGGATGTGCTAAGGAATGAAGCCTAAGGAATTCTGGGAATCAGGGAGAGGGCTTTGATGTGAAATGGACAGTGCCATGCTTCCTCCTAGAGATGGCAAAGGACCCCTGCAGTTACTGAGAAGGAGGATGCGAGGGCAGGACAAACACTGAAAAGTCATCACTTGAGATGTCTGGAGCAAGGCTGGCATGCAGTGGGAGGACCCTTGAGGCAGGCAGACCCCCCACAACGGAAATGGCTCAGGCCTGAGGTGATGAGTTCCTGCCCCAGCGTGGGGGCAGGGTCCAAGGGGAAGGGGGTGTAGTCCAGAGACGCTTCAAAGGTGACAAGCCTTGACAAAAGATTGAACGTGGAGGGCTGAGAGAGCCAGTAGTCAGGATGATTCCCATGTTGGCAGCCTGTGGGCCAGGTGGGCCAGGTTGTCCTCAACAGCAACTGGGCAGGAATTGGGGAGAATCTGAGGGGGATGCTGACCTCAGGGTGGGGGCCTGCTTACATCTAGTAGGAGATGTTGAAAAGGCAGGGGAGATGAGAGACGAGAGAAGGGAATGCCCAGCACAGAGAGGCTCATTAATTTGTGGGAACCAATGAGATGCCCAACAGAGGGAGGCTAGAAGGAGGAAAGAAAGGGACCAGGAGACAATCTGAGAGGGACCTAGATCGAGTACCGGAGCCTGATATGAACTAAGGCCCATCAAAGGAGTTGAGGGGAGTCCTCGCCCAAGATCACGCCACTGAGGGTGGGTCCTGCACAGTGACCTGGGCACTTGACCTGGCAAGGACTGGGAAACTGATCTAGCTGTAAAGGGAGAAGTGGGGGCCCTCTATTCTAGGGCATGCGGCCAAAGGAAGGTGGCTAAGGGGTCCATTGGGAGACCACCACATGGCAGGATAGAATCAAGCTTTTTCTCTCTGTCTGCCCTCTCCTATTCAAGTAAACGTTCATAAACTCTGTGGAAATGAAGCACCAGAGTTTCCTTTAGTTATTACGAGAGGACGGAGTCCTGAGAACCCAGAGAAAAGAGGGTCTCAAAGAGGAGCGTGATCAACAGGATCCAAATCTGCGGAGAAGCGAGGAGATACGGACCCTCCACCACCAGTCACTGCTATTTCAAAGATGCTCAAAGGAGGCCACAAGGAAGGTCGTTTTCTGGATAAGTAGGGGGTGGGAGACAGAGGCTCTACCTCCCCACACCTTAAAAACCTCCTCTCAGGCCGTTGGCTAGAGCAGATCTCCTCATGAAGCTGCTGCACACTCAAATGTCTCATTTCCCAGCTGGCCTATCATTTGTGGTGCCAGATCTTAAACTGTCTGATGAAGCAATAACCATCAAGACAACCTGGTTCTGGCCAAGAAATAGAAGGGTAGGTGAATGGACTAGATCAACAGTCTAGTGTTTGATAACCCCAAGGAGCTAGCTTGGGGGATACGAACTCATCATTTGGTTAAAATAACCAACAACTGCTGGGAACATTGGAAGACAGCATGGCAAAAATTAGGGGTACATCAGTTTCTCACATCGTATGCCAAGATAAGGTGAAAATGGGGATATGATTTCGATGTAAAGAATGACATTATAAACAAATTCGGGGAACATAGAATAGTTTACCTGTTAGATCTGTGAAGAAGGGAAGAATTTATGACCAAACAAGAGATAGAGACCATTATAAGATGTAAAAGGAATAATTTTGATTAAATTAAAAAGGGTTTGTACAAGCAAAACCAAGGCCAGCAAGATTAGAAAGGAAACAACAAAGTGCAGATCTTATAATAAAGTTCTCTGATAAAGGTCTCATTTTTCAAAAGTATAAAGAACTAAGTCAAATGTATAAGAATACTACCCATTCCCCAATTGAAAAATGGTCAAAGGACAGGAATAGGCAGTTTTCAGATGAAGAAATCAAAGCTATCAATAACCACATGAAAAATGTTCTAAATCCCTCTTGATTAAAGAAATACAAGTTAAAACAACTCTAAGATTCCATGTCACCTATCAGACTGGCCAATATACCAGTAAAGGGAAATGATAAATGTTGGAGGAATGTGGGAAAATGGGACATTACAACCATTTTAGAGAGCAATTTGGAATTATGTCTAAAGGGCCATAAAATAATGCATAGGAGGGGCAGCTGGGTAGCTCAGTGGATTGAGAGCCAGGCTTAGAGATAGGAGATCCTAGGTTCAAATCTGGCCTCAGACACCTTGCAGCTAGGTGACTCTGGCCAAGTCACTTAACCCCCATGGCCTAGCCCTTACTACTCTTACAGTATTGATTCCAAGATGGAAGGTAAGGGTTTAAATAAATAAATAAACAAACAAACAAACAAATAAACACATAAATGAATAAATGAATGAATAAATAAAATAAAATAAATGCATATCCTTTGATCCAGTAATGCCACTACTAGGTCTATATCCCAAAGAGTTAAAAAAAATAGTAAAGGACCTGCTTGTCCAAAAATATTTATAGCTGCTCTTTTTGTGGTGGCAAACATTGGAAAATAAAGGGATGCCTTTTAATTGGGGAATGGCTGAACAAGTTGTGGTACATGTTGGTGATGGAATACTATTGTGCCCAAAGGAATGATGAACTGGAGGGATTCCACGTGAACTGGAAAGACCTCCAGGAACTGATGCAGAGTGAAAGGAGCAGAACCAGGAGAACATTGTACACAGTAACCGCAATATTGTGGAATGATCAACTGTGATAGACTTAGCTATTATCAACACAATACAACAATCCAGGACAAATCCAGTGAACATGGGACCAAGAAAACTATTCACCTCCAGAGAAAGAACTGTTGAGTCAGAATGCAGATGAAAGTATCCACTATTTCAGTTGCTTATTGGGGTTATAGTTGGCGAGTTTGATTTGTAAGATTACTCACTCACAAAAATGAACGAGATGAAAAATATTTTGTGTGATAATAGAGATTGAATTGCTGGCAGCTCTGGAAGAGGAAGGGGGCAGGGAAGGAAGGAAAGAAGGAAGGAAGGAAGGAAGGAAGGAAGGAAGGAAGGAAGGAAGGAAGGAAGGAAGGAAGGAAGGAAGGAAGGAAGAGGAAGGAAGGAAGGAAGGAAGAAGAAAGAAGAAAGAAAGAAAGAAAGAAAGAAAGAAAGAAAGAAAGAAAGAAAGAAAGAAAGAAAGAAAGAAAGAAAGAAAAGAAAGAAAGAAAGAAAGAAAGAAAGAAAGAAAGAAAGAAAGAAAGAAAGAAAGAAGAAAGAAAGAAAGAAAGAAAGAAAGAAAGAAAGAAAGAAAGAAAGAAAGAAAGAAAGAAAGAAAGGAAGGAAGGAAGAAAGGAAAGGAAGAAAGGAAGGAAGAAAAGAAGGGGAAGGAAGAAAGAAAGGGAAGGAAGGAAGGGAGGGAAGGTAGGAAGGGAGGAGGGGGAAGGAAGGAAGGAAGGAAGGAAGGAAGGAAGAAGGAAGGAAGGGAAGGAAGGAAGGAAGGAAGGAAGGAAGGAAGGAAGGAAGGAAGGAAGGAAGAAGGAAGGAAGGAAGGAAGGGAGAGGAAGGAGGGAAGGGGATAAGTTTGATCTTTAACTTCAGAAAACTTGTGTGGAAATGGTATTACAAGTAATTGGCAAAAACTAAAAATGTAATTTAGAAATGGAGGAGGAAACAAGAGGAGACAAAACTGTACTCAAGCCTGTCTTAATGGCCTTTGTCGGAAATGATTGAAATCTATGTGGGAATAACAAACGAACAAACGTATATACGGCATGACAACACGAGCGTTTTTGAATGCATGCCTGCTTGGTTTCACAGCCGTCTCCTCACTCAGCTAACTTTGTGCCCACATCCACATGGAGATAGATCATTTACAGCCTCCCAGCCCTCCTTTCTGGCTCTTTCTGTACTTATCTTCCCCCTTAAAATAGAAGCTCCTTGAGGACAGATACTGTCTTTCTTTGCATTTGTATTTGTGTCCCCAGAGCTTAGCTAGGATGAATACTTAATAACTTCTTATTGCTGTTGACCTTGTTGTCTCTAAAAGCTCTTTGAGCCCTTTGGCCCAGCCCTTGGAAAACTATGTCCTGTGAACTTGGAAATTACTCCACCCTAATTAGACATACTTTAGGGGAAGATACTCCTGATTGAACAATGAAGGTACTTAACTCATACCTTGTAGTGAAGCTAGAACTTTAAGCTAAGTCTATTTTTAGATCTAATACAAAAAGGTGTTAAATACCTATAAAGGTTAAATTAATCTCAAAAGCTCAAGTAACTCTCAAAAGGTAAGCTTAACAAAGAAGTGTGAAGTACCTCAGAAGATATAATCTAACCAGAGAAGATGAGAACTAAAGAATAGGCAGTCCTGGAAAAAGTGTCTACTGTGATTGGTAGACTTGAAAATTTAGGGGAGGTGACACAAGAGAAAATTTCTTTAAAAGGACACTAAAAAAGTCAGTTCAGGTGATTCAGTTCGAATTGAATTCAGTTCGGAGTGCAATTGGATTCGGAGTTCAGTTCAGGACTGGAACTTAGCCTGGAGGATCTCACTCAGACAGCTTCCTTGGAGACAGTCTCGTGGTGAATGATAAGACTGACTCCCTTTCCCTTAGGCTCAGGGAGGCCACTTTGGCCAAGGCCTTTAACTACTGCCTGGAGAGAGCAGTTTAAATTAACTCTCTCTCTCTCTCTCTCTCTCTCTCTCTCTCTCTCTCTCTCTCTCTCTCTCTCTCTCTCTCTCTCTCTCTCTCTCTCTCTCCATCTCTCTCTCTCTCTCTCTCTCTCTCTCTCTCTCTCTCTCTCTCTCTCTCTGTCTCCATCTCTCTCTCTCTCTCTCTCTCTCTCTCTCTCTCTCTCTCTCTCTCTCTCTCTCTCTCTCCATCTCTCTCTCTCTCTCTCTCCATCTCTCTCTCTCCATCTCTCTCTCTCCATCTCTCTCTCTCTGTCTGTCTGTCTGTCTGTCTGTCTGTCTGTCTGTCTGTCTCTCTCTCTCTCTCTCTCTCTCTCTCTCTCTCTCTCTCTCTCTCTCCTTTCCTTAATTCCTTCTCTCTATATTAATTAAAATCACCATAATTCCCAGCTGACTTGGGTATTTTATTATTTGGGAATTTTCCCTGGTGACCAACCAGCTGACTTGGGTATTTTATTATTTGGGAATTTTCCCTGGTGACCAAATTATTTAGATTTCAAGTCACAGAACTAAAATCATCTTTAAAGTTTCTAACCTGGTGAGGACTTTGTGTAGAGATTCCTACTGTACTGTCAGCTCAGTGAAGGCAAAGAAGTTGGGCTATTGACTTTTTTCTCTTCCCCAGGTCTATCCCAGCACCTAGAAAAAGCAGTCATTTAGCAAATATGAGTTGAATGAATGATGCTCTTATCCCAAATCCATTTCTGGGATGAGATACTTTCCATTCCATTGCCATGGTTACAAAGGTAACCAAATGCAAGCATCCAGTTTATAAAAATTCAGAATCTCAGAGCTCAATGTGACCTCAGGGCCACCAACTACAACTGGGGGACCTAAGCCTATCCCCTCTCCAAGATCAATATCTTGAATGACTGACTACTTGGCTCCTGCTTGAAGATCTTTAGGGAAATTAAGCTCCCCACCTCTGGAGGAAGCCCAGGCCACTCTGGTCTAACTCCAAGGACTGAGAAGTTCTCCCCTATATTAAACTGAATCCTGTCTCTTTGGAATTCTCCCTATTGCTCGTAGTTTGTCCCATTGGGGTCAAACAAAAGAAGGTAAATCCTTTATCCAGATTACATTCTTTTAAACACTTGAGCAGAGCAATCATGTTCTCTCCTTTTTTCCTCTTTGCCAAACTAAACATCCTTAACTCCTCCAACTATACCATTCATGTGTTATCTTGTCCAGGCCCTGGGCCATCCAGATTGCTGCCCTCTGGCACCTTCCAGATTTTCAGTGGTATTCTTGAAATGTGATCCTCAAAACTAAACACAAAACTCTCCTATCCATCAGACTAGCTACCATAACAAAAAAGGAAAATGATCAATATTGGAAGAGATGTAGAAGAGTCAGGATGCTAATATACTGCTGGCAAAGCTGAGAACTGACACAACCATTCTGGAGAGCAATCTGGAACCATGGCCAAAGGGCCATCAAAAGGCAAATATACCCTTTGATCCAGAAAAACTACTTACTACTAGTTCTTTATCCCAAAGAAATTAAAAATAGAGGGAAAGAGCCTATCTGTATAAAAATATTACTAGCAGCTCTTTTTGTAGTGGCCAAGAACTGGAAACTGAAGGGGCGCCCATTAGTTGGGGAGTGTCTGAGCAAGTTGTGGTATATGATGGTGATGGAATACAGTTGTGCCATAAGAAATGACAAACAAGATAAGCACAAAATATCCTGGAAATGCTTAAATGAAGAGATTCAAAGTGAAGTGGGCAGAACCAGGAGAACATTGTATTTAACAACAGCAATAATGTGTGATGATCAAATCTGAATGACTTGACTATTATCAACAAGGGAAGGATCCATGACAACTCCAAGTTACTTGTGACAAAAACAGGACAACCACCACCATAGAAGGAACAAATGGAGACTGAATGAAAATTATTTCCTCCATGGATTTTTCACTAGTGAAAGCAATATGTGCCTTGTTTTACCACATGAGAAACATGGAAATATGGATTATACAATAACATATATAAAGCCTATTTCATATTACCTGCCTTCCTGGAGAGGGTAAGGGATAGGAGGTGTCAATTGGGTTTTTGGAAACCCCAACTTTGCCCCTGTCCCCTGAGAATGCCCCAGGGAAGTCCCAGACTCACTCACCCATTTCAGACTGAACAATGACCGTCAAGTCCATAATAATCCCAGTTTAGGGAGACTAGTAGACAGTCCAATGGTAAGTACCCTTTCTGCCTTAGTAGTTTCTCCCATTGTATCAAAGTCATCTCCCAGGAAGCCCAGTCCCTGGCTGGGCTCTTTCTTTAGTATCTACTGTTAAGCATCAGCCTCTTCCTGATAATCTCATCTTTGACTTCTCATTTCCTTGTAGTCCTGCTAAAGCCAATCAATCATATTTCCTTATCCTCAGTTCCCCAAAAGGTACGCAAGTCCCCACGTTCTATTGTTCTTTAGAGAATCGTCTCTCCGGGTGATCCTCTGTTGAACACGACCTCTTTCCTGATTAAAGACTGGGTTTTATCTGGCAGGTGGTTCTGTGTTTCTTCCAGGTTGATAGAGGAAAAGAGAGGACATGAATGACGAAATATCAAAAAATGAATATTGAAAAATTGCATCGGCCTAATCTGGAAAACATTAAAATAATAAAAAAGACTAGCCACAAAACTTCAGATATTGTCTGAGGCAATGAAGTAGAGGACAGCAAGTTCTCACAATGGTAGTCCAGAAATAGGCACTGGCAGACTAGAGCCCAAGAGCCAAGAAAATAATTCTTAGCTCCAAGGATATATGAAAACAGGAAACTAAGACCACTATACAGAGCAGGTGGTGGCTGGATGTGCCAGCCCCTGGTCTAAAATATAATGGTCTGGAACATATTGAATATAGCACAAGTTAACATGCATGCATTATGCATAGATGGTATGAACACATGTATTACCTCAATGTGTAGCTAGGTCATGGATGATAGATAATAGATAGTCGTACTGTGTTCGAAAAATCAATTTCCTAAGTATAAGATGGCTAGTCAACAATAGTGCGATGGAGCCCTGGTGCAGCCAAGAAAAGCAGTGTGCTTTTAGACTGCACTGAGTGGCTGAGCTCCCAGAAACTCTGGTCAGCGCAGAGGGAGAGCTGATCACAGGAATTCTCCTAGCAATTTGTTAAGCCTATGAGGTGGTCAGTGGTACAATGGATCGAGCGCCAGGCCTGAAGTCAGGAAGACCCAAGTCCTTGAGTTCAAATCTGGCCTCAGACACTCAGACACCAGCTGGGTGACTCTGAACAAGTCGTTTAATCCTGTTTTCCTCGGGTTCCTCATGTATAAAAGGAGCTGGAGAAATAAAGAGCAAACTCCTCCCGTATCTCTGCCAAGAAAATCCTAAATGGGATCATGAAAAGTTGAACAACAGTAAGAGATGCACGTGCGTCTCTTCTTTGTTGAGAGGAGCGACTCTGGCCCCTGAAAGCGTTCAAGGAGAGACACCGCCCCCTTAAACCACTACATTTGGGTTCTGACTCAATATGAGAGTTGTGCATTGGTCACCATTTATAAAAACATCAGTCCTTAAGTCAAAAATGACTTAAGCAGCTTCTATTTACACAAGGTAGAGATAGGGAAGGTGGGAAATAAAGGAAAGAGACAAAGCCTGGTCTAGCCTACCAGCCCTAAGAGCTGCTAAGGTCTGGCTCAGTCACCAGCAGGGATTCTCTCAAGCCCCAGTCTCCATGTGGAAGTCCTGGTAGTCCTCAGCCAGAAGGCCCAGTGGTGTCTTCAGCCAGAGTTCCATCAACGCAGAATGACTCCAGCGAAAAACTTGTCTCTTCAGCTCTACTCACCAACACAGAATCCAAGGGAAGAGTCTCTCCAAACCCAAGGAAGCCAAAAGTCCTCCTCCAGCCCGGCTCACCGATGCAGAGTGAGTCCCAGAATGCCCAGGCTGGCCCTTTTAAAGTAGTTTTCTCAGCATCACTTCCTGTTGCTCCCTCACTTCATGGGAATCAATCACAGCCTCCCAATTTGCCTAGCACGGCCCAGGGGTGCCGTGCTTGTGGCCTTTGGAGGTGTGAGCTAGTAAGTGGCTTGTGAATTCTATTACCTAATGGTTAGCTAGCTACTAAGTAGGGATACTTAAGTTCTTGATTTGATTAACTAAAACTAGACAAAGGGAGAGTTAATCCTATCTTCACACCTCAAGATGATTGATGGCTGATTCTAAGAAGGATGGAATCTTGTTGAAGAAGCCCACCCACCCTTTATGCTGACTTATAAAATGAGCTGAAAGACCACTCTCTAGTCCTGGCCTCAATTTTTGACCTGAGGAAGAAGCTCTAAAGAATCCTATGTGCTATTCATGTGACCCAAGAAAAATGTTCCTTAGAACTTAGATATTCCCATTCTTAGAGATGAATGCAGGTAGACTCTCTGCTATAGCCTATGGCAGGTGTAGACATATTCCCATGTGCTTGACAACAGAGTCTGGGAGGGAGGTCCATGGACAGTTTTCCTGAGTATCATTGTCCTTTGTGGAAGAGAGGGATTTCGATCCCTCTGCAGAATGATTCTGGAAGTAAATCCATCTATCAGAAGAAGGGAGATTGCTTAGGCATCACCAGTTCTGAGGGTTTCCCCATAAGTTGCTTCAATAGAAGGGGGTATTTAGTGAGCTGAGACCCTCTTAGAGGAAAAGGGCATTTGCCATGTGGCTCCTGGATCCAAGGGATCTTAAAGGGCAAAAGTCTTATTATTATTGGCTGGGAATGAACAGAGAAGAGGAGAAGAGAGGCCCCGAGTTATCGCACTTAGCGTCGAATGATTCCCACCGTGCAGGCTCCCGCCACACAGCTGTTAAGTGGCAGCCCCTTCCAAAGGAGTACAAGCTGAATGTCAATGTAGGTCTTCAATGGATGACGAAGAAGCTTCCTCCAGAATGTCAAGGTGCAGTTTAGCAACCCTAAAGTATATTTGCCTTCCAGGTGTCAACTTGAAACTGGAGACCCCAAGTTTGCCCCTGTCCCTTGGGACAGACTTAAGGGAAGTCCCAACGTGACTGTCTTAGAGTGAAGAAGGGATCTCCCAGCACCCATGAAGTGTCTTAAACAGGATGATAGAAATGTTCAAATTCTCACTCACCCTTTCAGTCTTAGAAGTTTCCCCCATTGTATCAGAAATCCATTCCCAAGAAGACCAACGACGGTGCAAGAACCATCCTTTTAGTATCCATGGTAGTAGACCACTCCCTGATACCCCAGCCTCTGGCTACTTACTGCCTCTTTCCCAAGCCTGCTTCAACCTGTCAGTGTCTATTTGATGTGCTTAATTCCCCCAAAGGTATAGAAGATGCCTATGTTCTATTGCTCTTTGGAGAATCATCTCAGGAGGTGATCCTCTCCGAGACACCGTTCCCAGAGTCCCAGAGCCCTGGGCTCTCTAGGTGCGTGAGTCTGCGGCAGCCAAATATTGAGCACTCTCTTTCCTCATTAAGGGCTGGGTGTTACTAACTACTTTAGTGGTTCTGTGTATTTTCCAGGTGGCAACAGGGGAAACTCTAAAACACACAGTAGGTCTTCATGTCTGGGAAGAACTGGGTATGACACTAAAGAGACTCTTTTTTCCTCAAATAGTGAAGAGTCACTCTGCCAACAACCTCCAATTCAGTTACCTTCTGAGGGGAAGTCGGGGGCAACAGAGGACCAGACATCAATGTCTGTGTTTGTCTGAGTTTCTTTGAGAATTCTGTGTTTTCATTTTCTGTGGCTGTTCCCAAGGCTGCCCTCCATCCCTACATATATGTTGCCTTAAGTGTTTATATGGGAACGAAGGACCTCTATTACCCTTGTGTGTGGACACCTAGATGTGAATTGTTCTTGGGGATAGCTGAGGGCCTTTCTTGTTCTTCCCCAAGATCAGATCTCATCTCTGAGGAAGCCCCAGGCCACAGGTCGTATCCAGGAAAGCCCCTGCCACATTGGCCAAACGTGGAAGGGTCTGGCTTGCCCCCCTCCTTGCTAAGCATCCCCTGAAGACTTGGTAGACATCTGCTAGTAAGGATTTGGTTTAGGTGTGTTGGGAGCACTAGATGGCCACAGAGGCCCTTTAATTCCCAAATTCTCTGTGCCTTGTTCCTGGGTGCTGGCGGTCCTTTTAATGCAGCCCGAGGCATCTCATTCCTTTTCTTGACAGCCATAGCCTACCACGCAGTCACTTAAAAATGGCAGCAAATGAAAACCTCCGAATCCTTTCAGGCAAAGTGCTGCCTAATCAGTCCTTCAACTGCATCTTCTATTTGTGAAACGGTGGTTTGGGCCCATGTAGGATTTCTCGTGTCCTGATTAAACTTGATCTTCTAGATTCGAGCGAAAATCTAGGTCTTGGAGGCTGTCTTTGGGGCCTGACTCCGTGGCTGCGTGTGCTGGTTCCTCCTCCCTGCTTTGTGGCCAGCCTTGAGGTCACCTTGATGTCCACTTCAGAGTGGAGAATTCTCTGTGGCTTCTCGAGTTTCTTCACAAATGCCCTCATTTCAGGTCCTCGCACAGTCTACCGTCAGTCATGCCCAATAAAGCACCCCCCGGAGGCAGTACATTGCCTGGGCAGCTCCCTTTTACAGGAGCAAAGCACAAGGAAGCGAAGTCCTCCCCTCTCCCGGCCTGCCCCCCCCCCATTCTCAGACAGAAGATCCTTTACATTTAGGAAATATGCAGGACTTTCCTCGTGCCTTGACATTTGAAAAGGGACCTGGAAGCTGTTGCTGAGCACAATAAATTCAGCCGATAAGATAGTGTCAGGAGGGACTGGCCACGTGCTGGGCATCTCTCCACTTGAGTTAAGAGCGTGTGTGAGTGTGTGTGTGAGTGTGTGTGTGTGTGTGAGTGTGTGAGAGTGAGCATGTGTGTAAGTGTGTGTGTGAGTGTGTGAGTGAGTGTGTGAGTGAGCATGTGTGTAAGTGTGAGTGTGAGTGTGTGTGAGTGTGTGTGAGTGAGAATGTGTGTGTGTGAGTGTGTGTGAGTGTGAGTGTGTGTGTGTGCACATGTGAGAAGCAGGAAGATGGGATGGAATACAAAATGTTGGGAGGAGATTTTGCCAGCCGTGCTGGCTCTCTGTCTCCTTGGCTCATGGAACAGGGTCCTACTTTCAGCTCATTGGTGGGGGGGGGGAAAGACAAATTATGGGAAGCAACTCATGTCCTGTGGGAGGCTTTTGTCATTCAAAGGCTTCTTTGCAAAATCTCCACACCTATTTGGGACCCGTGAGCATGCACACGTTTTGTGTGTGTGTGCGTGTATATGAGCACCCATGTGTGCACACATACGTGCATGTAGCTGTGTGCGTGCATACGGGTTTGGCAATAGATCAGTCCTCCAACTAAGAATAAGGAAAACCGCCCAGAGGACAAAACTGACCTGGAGGCTTTTGTCCAAAGGAGAGAAGACACGGACTGTGGGGGAAGGGATTGCCGAGCAATCGGGCACCTCTGCTGTCGGGTGACTCCAGGCCGCCGTTAGGCTGCTCCAAGTCCCACTGGAGACACCCATCGATGGACACAAAGAGGGCAGGCAGGGCTGGCTGGTCCGGGAAGTCGGAAGGTCTCAAAAGCAGCCAGGCTGGGTCCACTCTGGTGCCTGCAAAGCCAAGCCTCGCGCGGAGAACCTTCTTAATGAGTGCTGGTCGACTCGAATTGTTGCTTCTCGGTCCTCACCGCCTTGGCCTTCCTGTCATCACCAGGATGGTTAGCCAACATGCTTGTCAAGCTCCGTGCAGCGTCTGAGGGTGCAGAAACCAAAGCCTCCCCCTTCCCTCAAGAAGCTTCTTCTCAGGGAAACAGCCAGGACATTCGTGTGTCCTGGGTCCTGGCCAAGGAGTCCAGCCCATATGGACACACATGCACACACACTTGCACGCACACATGCACATGCACGCACATACTTGCACACACATGCACACATGCACACGCACACGCACTTGCACACACACTGCTCAGCAGAAGCCATTCCCACATGGACTTCGAACATGCACCAACGTTCTGTACCTGGTTCCGGTGCTGGACACTGAAAGGCCAGGACGGCAGCCTGCTAGAAGGCCTCCAAAGAGGGCTGAGACTAGATTCTACGTCCCTAGCGTGTAGCATGGAGGCCTCGATGACTGGAACGACCCCGAGTTCTCAGTCTATCAGAGACAAAGACTCACCCCTTGGACGTGACGATGTAGAAATGCCTCTAAATCTGAATGTTCTCGCTCTGGAGAGTGAGGCGATGTGGAGAGCGGATCGTCCCCTGGTGCTGCTTGGGATGTCTGTGCTGCACCCGTTAAAATAAGGTAAACTGAGGGACGGAGTTCCAAGAACATTCCATTCATTATCAAGCATGAATTTCAAATAAAAAGTGTCCGCTTCCCCGGTAAAACAGGGCACTACTGAGGGGCCGTTTTCTTTCATAGGCTTTGGAAAGAACACAACAGCGTAGGTGGCCCCGTGGGGTTGAGAACAAGGTGGCTGCTTACGTAACTGGGGGGCAGGGAACGGTATGAGTGATGCCCCTGCCCTGCCGCCCTTAAACTAGGAAGTGATGGTGGTTTGAGTCACCTGTAAACTAGCGGCCCAGACGTCTTCGGATAGGAAGCAAACGTTCTTGGAGGAGAGCCTCGTGGGGCGAAGATCCTGAGCCAGACCCCCCAGTGTCCACCCACGTCCAGCCAGGACAGCAGAATTCCTTTAGCACGAACAGAGCGGTGATTGGCAAGCCACCTTGCTACTACAGCTGCCTCACTCCGGGTCAGCTGAATTGTGAAATAAGTCCAAAGAGAGGGAGCCGTGACTTTCTATGGCAGCCACAGGACAAAACCCACTAACTACAAATAAAATGAAAATGATCCAGAATCAGTGTTGATCCTTTCCGCAGGCCTGTGCTCAGGCTCTCTTCATAATAAATATCTCCCTGATTGGCATAATCCAACAAGCATTTAAGTGCCTACTTTGTGCCAAGAGATGGTACTAATAAGAAAAAGGAAGGCCGTCCCTGCCCTCAGGGGATCACTAGTCGATGGGGGGATGGTGTCAGAAAGCATCCAGAGCAAGGTATGATGATGATCACGGTGGAGCCAAGACGGAGCCAAGAAGTTGGTGCAAACCAAGAGATGGCTGAGATCTCGAGTTCTCTATAAAGGAAGGCGACAAGAAGAGATTTTTTGCTCTGCCCTCAAGACCTACAAAGAGAGGAATGGAAGCAAAGGAGGCTATTGATGAGTCGTGGTTAGTAATATCTAAAGTAATCTCTACGATGATGTTTCCTAGTGATGAGCTTGTCCTGATTGGGGGGAAGAGGGGACAATAAGGATGATGGTGGAGTTGAGCCAAGCAGAGAAGCTGCTGGCAAATGAAGACTTTGTTTTTTAAATGGCATTAATTGGTTAAAGGGAACCCAGAAATTAATCACTAGCAGTTAATAGTGATGGGAACACATACAAATGTGGGCTTGAATCCATATCATGAGATAAAAGATGCCTTGACTACCCCTGGTCCTGAGGGGGTGATGTAGCTAGCTTTTCTCTGGAAGAGTGAGGCCAGAGCTTCACTACACACACACACACACACACACACACACACACACACACACACACACACACACACACACACACACACACGTAAAAAGAAAATACATTGAAATATTCGTGTGGGGAGGGCACGAGGAGTTTGGGGAAAGTCCTCATGAAGAGATATTGGCTCAGCTGAGCTTGGAAGAGGAGCTGACGTGATGAGGAAGAGCATTTCAGGGCACACAGATAGAAGCAAGGAAGAAAGATGGACTACAAAGAAGAAGAAAGAGCAAGAACAGTTTGGCTAGACTTTGGAGTACAAAACTTGAGTGTGCAAGAAGACCATAAAGGGAGACTAGAGGCACATTGGGAAGCGTTTTTGATGCTGGCCTGAAGCTGCACATGATCCTGAATGTGAGGAACTTCTCCTGATTGCAGGGAGGGGAGACAATAATGATGAGAGTGGAATGGAAACCAAGCATAGCAGCTGGTTCCACTAGTTAGTGGGACTCCTTAAGTAGAGGTGAGGGCGACACTGACCTTTGCTTTGGGAAAGCCCTTTGGCAGCTCTGTGGAGGACATAGTGGTGCAAGGAGAAACTGTGGGGTGCAGGATCAGCTAAAAACCTATTGCAATAATCCAGGTGAGAGATGAAGGGATGGGAATGGTCACATGGGTGAAGAGAAGACAGAGATGGGAGATGCTACAGAAGTAGATTGTTGCAAGTTTGGCAACTGTATGAGAGAGGTGACAGAAAATGAAGAGTTGAGGGTGGTTTCAAGGCGGCATATCTAAATGATGATGAGATCAGTGGTCTCAATTATTTAAATCTGGCTTTATTTGTATAGAGAGTGCTCTCCAATTATGTTCATGTAGATTCTGGGTTTGTTTGGGCAGACAGAAGCATTTTATTCTGTCTGTGCTGATTTCAGATGAGTTATCTCTTCTTGCAGGACATTGTTGGTGCTATATAGAAACATTGATGATTCATGTGCGTCTATTTTACATCCTGCTACTTTGCTAAAATTATTGATGGTTTCAACTAATTTTTAGTTGAATCTCTAAGATTATATCATCATATCATCTGTGAAAAGAGATGGTTTTATTGCCTCTTTCCCCATTCTGATTCCTTCCATTTCTTTTTTCTCCTTTTATTGCTATTTCTAGTTAATGGAAATAGGGGAATTCAGAATAGGGTTGGGTTTGGGGAAAAAGAAAAGAAAGTATATTGGGGGGCACTTCTTATTAGAGGGTCTTTATGAATTTCAAATTGCACACCCAAATGAATGTAGAATGCACAGATATTTTCTTTTAAGAGGTCTTCTTTTAGATGTCTAATCCCTATCTAGGTCTCAAATTACAAATACTCTTATCTATCTATATGAGTCATATGCATTAGGAAGATCAGTCAGCTCTTGAAATCATTAAAAGTGAGTGCCTAAGGAGGGGAGAGAGCCCAGGACAGGACATGTGTATCAGGGATAGGAGAATGGTCGTCATTAAGCAAAGAAAATTAGAAAGAGACACCAAATAGGAGTGTGGAAAACCCAGGGAGAGCGTCATCATTTCTTTCACATTCCCCACCACCACCACCACCACCATCATCATCATCATCATCATCATCATTACTCAGCCATTCAAAGGCATAAAGTACAGTGGGAGTTGCACCCTTGTATTCTATATACATAACTAGGGATTGGCCCCTGGGCCCCAGTCACATTGATATTTGTGTAACTTGAATCAGAGACAGGGCTCCCCATTGGGCATCATCATCCATTCCAAGAGCAGGCCCCCTCAGAATCTGTCTGAGCTGAGCTGCTGGCATTCTGTTGCTGGATCCCCTTTTGGCTATCCATGAACATTGTAATGCTATATTTTAAAAGGACTCCCTATTCTGACAACCAGTGTAATGGAATTTCTTCTAAGAAAACCCAACAGAAGCCTATGTGCATGCCGTTGGCTGTCGACAGTGTAAGCTTCAGATATTCGAGGCAAATTCGGGTGATAGAATCAGAAAGAACGTCAAACTCCTCTTTGCTCTCAGCAATATAAATAGTGGCCCAGAATTCTCAGCTTCTGGTTGGATCCTGTTTTATCTCTGCTAGACCAATAGTCTTCTAATCTTGGACTTTTCCAAATATTTCAGCATTTTTGCTCTAATCCTCTTACCTTGGAAGCCAAATGAATTCTCCTGGGCTCTGCGGGTGAGTGAAGCATGGGGCATGTCTGGGCCCCGGAACATCCTCATATCTACAGCGGAGGCTGACATTGCCCCCAGCCCTGCAGCGAAATCTATTTTATTCATTTGGGCATGCCTCTGTCCTGTAGCCTGGCCACCCTAAGGACCCGCCAGAGCTAGAAATAAACAGAGGAAGAAAGTGGCTAAAATGGGAAGAGCAAATTCCAAGCTCCACTTACTACTCTTTTAATAATTTAGGGACACAGACCATGGAAAGTGACCGCGTGAGATGGCCTGAATGCCACCGTCTCGTTGGCTTTTCTCTGCAGGTTCTGGCGCTTGATTACAAGGCCAGCTTTCTACTTCTGGATGGTCTCCTTTCCTTCAAGTTCAAGTGAAAGGACCAGGGGGAAATGCACGTGGAGGACACACTAGGACACGGGAGGTTATTTAGCAGTGACTCAGATGGGGTCTGGAAGAAGGAGAAGTCCTCATTACCAAGCAGAAATGACTGGCTTCTCTGGGGAGAGCCAGGCCACTCTTGAAGAGACATCACACAGGGGAGGAGATTCTGAAAAGGGAAAAATCAACATCCCCAACACACCAACATGTAAATACATGCATACGTGTATGCATGTAGAATTCATACGTGTATATTTATGTAAATCATGTACACACCAAAAAGGCATACTTAATGATCATAGACGCAACTCAGATTTTATCCAAGCCAGATCGGAGAGGAGGAGTGACTTGTAGAATAAAACCCAGGGTCTCACAGATAAGTTTCTAAGGTAGAATTTGAACTCAAGTCTGCCCTGATTCCAAGCTCGTCCACTGAGCCACCATACTGCCTCTAATGTACTCCTTCCTCACTGAATTCAATATCAAGTGGACCAGAGGTTTTCCTGTTTCCTCTCTTTACCACACATCCATTGGGCACAGATTGGGGATCCTCAATGCCTCCATGAGGACATTCTGGCTATGTCCTGCATTTACCTATAGTATGTTCCCTCCATCTTCTTCCATGGAATGAAGCCTCCCAGAGAGCAGGGTCTGCTTCCAATTCTACATTTCTCTCCCCAGGACCCAGAACAGCATCTGACACCCAGGGAGCCCTTAATAACTGTGGGGCATTTGGGGGATTCTCATTGAATCAGCTCTTCTTGCTAACTTGGTGCTGAGGCTTGTTGCTTCTAGTCAATGAAAGGCTGCAGCTTCCAAGTTCAGGCCTTCCCCAACCTTACTGCTCTACCCATTCATGTCCATCCTGAGCGAGGTGACAAACAAATCAAAGCTTTCCCCCCCGATTCATGACAATGAACAGAAGCAAGGAAAGAAAGATGGATTTCTCCATCAATAGTGATTAAATGAAAATCACCCACTCATCTAAAAGGGTGCCAGTTTATAAGCCCTTTCCACCTGTCCTGCTCCCTCCTCCGTGCCCCAAGGGCCACCAAGGTGACTGTCTTCTCAATGTTCTTGGCAACAGAAATCAAGCTCTAGTAGAAGTTCTAAACACAAAAGTTGCTGAATGCCAAACCAGTAGTGGCCAAAGTCTAGACCAAGGAATGTCCTGAAGACTCACCATAGGATCTTGACCACTGAGGGAAGGATTTTTTTAAAACTAAATCATAATATTGTTGGGAAAGGAGTGACTCTTTTTAAAAACTCTTACCTTCCATCTAAGAATCAATACTGTGTATTGGTTTCCTGTCACAAAAGTGGTAAGGGCTAAAAAACTTGGGTTAAATGACTTGACCAAGGTCACACACCTACAAAGTATCTGGAGCCATATTTGAACCCAAGACCTTGCATCTCTGGGCCTGGATCTCACTCTACTGAGTCACCTAGCTGCTCATGAGAGTGATACTAAAGGATAGGTAACTCTGACTTTGGACATCACACCCTACAAGGAAATGATAGATTTGGTTTAAATAAAATGTGCATTTGACTGGCTTCATTTCTCTAAATAGACAAAAGTCTTAGCCAAAATCCCGCCTTCTACAGGAAGGCCTCCAAACCCCTCTTAATTCTAATGCTTCCCCTCTGTTCATTATTTCCTATTTAGCCTGTCTATAACTTTTTTGTACATATCATTTGCCTGTTGGCTTTCCTATTTGACTGTAAGCTCCTTGGGGCCATGGACTGTCCTTTCCCCTCCACATGATGACAAATTTAACAATTGCTTCTGACTAACTGCCTGAAAATGCCTCTCTGGGAAAAGAGCACACCACAGATATCATTGCATTCATCAAATCATTTCTAAAGGCAGGGACCCTCCTGTCTACTCATCCTGGACCCTGAACCTGGAGGGACCTTCAGGCTCTAAAGCCAATACCTTGGTAGCCAGACTGCCAAATAGTCTAAATCACACTGGTGAGTATGACTGCACAACTGTGGGAACTGTAAGGGGAAAAGGGTTATTTTTAAAAGGTTGGACTTGGTTACTTAGTAGTGGTCACCAGGAATTTAATTCATTCCAAAGAGATTTATTTTACAATTTATTTAAAAAATACAGAGAAGGAAGAAGGAAAGGAGGAGAGGGTAAGATATCTAGCCTAAGCACTAAGGAATTTACTTCCAGCCCCTAGCCCAACCCAGGCAGGGAAAGTTGGTTCTTAGCTGGCCTTGGCAAAGCTGAGGACCTGGGGAAAAACTCTCAAGAGGACAGGTCTTTCCTGAGGCTGGTCTCTTCAGAAAAAGCCAGCAGTTAAGAGTCAGCTTTTCACTCACCACATGTCAGTCCAGTCAGTACATTCTTCTGCCCCTCCACTCCAAGTAGAACTGCCAGTTGAACTCCAGCAGAAGTGGAAGTCCAATTTGAACTCCCCGCAGGCAGTTGTCACTCCCTTTTGAAGACATTTTCTCTTGGTTCACTTCCTGTGTCTTCCCCTAATTTTACATCTACCAATCACAGTTGATGTTCTGTTCTAGAACTGCCCAGTAGGCAGTCAGTCGATTCTGATTCATCACTCACTATTGCACACGTGGGTCTCAGACCTACCCCACTCAAGTGTGAGTGGGGTGTTTGAACCTTTGGTGATTAAATCTAAAAATGGGCAGATCTCCATACTCAACTTTTAAGTAGGGTGTTTACACTTTGGGGGATTAAAATATAAAAATAGGCAGGGGTTACAATTTAATCTTCATAATCAGGGGAGATGTAATTAATTCCATTGTTATAATCAGGGGAGAGTCAAATTTAATCTTCACACAATGTAGACACCCTGGAAGATGGGGCCCCACTCAATTCCAGTTCTGATGCTCACTGGCTGGGGGACCTCTAGCAGGTGACTCTCTCAGCTTCAGGTTCTTCTTCTGCCCAATGGGAATCATCATGGCACCTTCCTTACAGAATTGTCATGTGGTCATGTGACTAACTGGTGGTAAAATCACACTTTCAGCAGAAGGCTGACCCACTGGCCGCCCACCATCGTCCATGAAAGTATGACAGAGATTTGACAAGTGGGAGATGCTGGGGAACTGGAGCCAACTGGTTGGAAGCTTGTGTGGACATTCCATGTGGGCTCTTAATTTGGTTGGGAGCAACCTTCTTCCATTGTTCAAGGGAGGTGCTGTTGTGATTCCCATTTGACAGATGAAGAAACTGAAGCAGAGGGACTAGGATGGGAATAGGGGGGACTTTGGGCAACATTCAGGACTGAGGACAAAAGGCTCCTTCACTCACCTCAAGGGCTAAGGGGGCAGAGCCTCCTTCACCTTTAGGCTGCTGAAAAGAGGCCTAGCTGTGGCTATTGGGCTTGTTCTTAACCTCTCTGTGTGTTGGAAATCGAGTCTCTAGTGGTGCCTGAGGAGCTGCAGCCCTGGAAATCCAGGATCCCAGGGACCCAGAGTGGACCTTGTAGCCGGCCCACCAGCTGAGCCCTGAGGATCACAGGTCTGGGGATGACAGCATGGCCAGCTTTGGACTTGAATTAGGCAAGGCTGCTCCACAACAAGGAAGCTAAGCAGTGAGGCGAATCCCCCACGGTCTCCACCTCGGGACCCAGGTGAGCGCCTGGCACTTGGTGCTCTGTTTATTCTTGCCTGTCTGATGTAGTAGCGCTTTGTTGAAGCCCCCAACCTGAAGAAATGATTGAGCACCAATTCTGCTCCAGGCCGGCGTCTCCCCAGGCAAGGAGAGAAGAGCCAAGCAGCCTTTTCTGTTTCTCTGTAGATTCGACGGGCCGCTCATTACCAGCAAACATCTCCGCAGCTTTGGAGCCCAATTTAGCCGAGTATCGGTAAGGCCGGCCGGCTCTTAGCAGCCTCATTTCCAACGCACTTCTAAGCAGACTAATGTCCTCTCCGCCTCCCCATATGTCAGAGGCCCCTTCAGAAGAGGACCGAACGTCCATAAAGAAGGTTTTCAAAAAGCAAAGCCATCTGTGCGCTGAGTCGGAGCTGACCAAGGTGCTAGAGTGGGTCTTCGGCCAGCCGCTAGTCCTGGGCTGATGCTCAGCCGCCAGTCAAAGGCGCGGGGAGAGAAAGCCCCAAGGCCCCCTTTCAGACTTTGTCCCCCCAACCCAATAGACTGAGATCAGGCCGTAACTGCGGTGGGAGTGAGCAAAGGCGTCTCCCTTTCCTCCGATCCTTCTGCTCACCGAGGCCGCTTTGACCTGCCTGGTATCCTCATCTGCAGAGTGGACGTAGACAGCGGCCGCCTCCCCTGTTGTCCGGAACGAGCTCCCGGAACGCCCGGATGGACTCACCCGACGAAGACCAGGATGGCGCAGACCGCGGCAGAGAAGCGGAAGAAGAGGGAAGCTCAGACCGGGAAGGGAAGGCACCGCTCGCAATGCCCCTCGTGTGAGGTAGGGGCCCGAGCGAAGGCCGGGGAGGTTCCAGTGCCTTTCCCAGGGTCACGCAGGCCTGGACCCCAACCCGACACACACAATCAATTCCAGGCCTGCAAAGCCAGAGAGAAGAAGGAAGAGCCTCAAAAGGACCCTGTTGTTCTTCCTTTACAGCAGGAAAGGGAAAAGGCGGGCCTGGGCTCAGACTGGGTGGAGATCCTGAAAGTGCTGATTCCCTGTCGGGATGGGATCAGGAGGAACCACCAGAATGAAAGCCCGGCCCTTCCTGTGATCGCGAACCACACTTTCCCCTTTTCAAAGGACCCTAACTGGGCTTCTCCTACGCCCCAGCCTCTGGTTGGGCCTCATTGTTCCCATCACTCCTATGAAACCTCACTTCTGGGCTTTTAAAATATGTTCAAAATATTCGGCTCTCCACAAAACCACAGGATTTCAGAGTTGGAAGGGACCCCCCCAAAGGCATCCAGGCCTACAGACACCCCCAAAGGATCCTTGCATAGGACATAGCTAACCAGCTGCTGCCTCTCCTCTTCTGGCCCAGTGAGGGGTGCGAAAGGAAGTTAGCTCATTCTACCAGGGACAGTTCAGACCCTGAAGAATGCTGCCCTCCTTTCAGGCCTCTGCATTGCTTTTCCTGGTTCTGCCTTCTGGAGCCAAAGGGAAGAATCCTGTGTACACAGAACAAGTGTTGGAAGCCCTCTCTCCTGCTCTTCCTGAGCCTTCTCTTCCCAAGAAAATGAACTCAATCCCTTTGGTCAGACCCGTATGCCCTGGACTGCCAGGCTTCCCCCATCCTAGTTCCTCTCTGATGGACACTTATGCTCGCTGATATTCCTCCTTGTAGCATCCCAAGCATATTCACATCTATGAAATAGAGATGACTGTATTACTACTGTGTCTCCAAGCATGAGGCTTTACCGATAAGGTTTGTGAAGGTAACCTTGACCTGATCACGAGACCTATTGCCCAACACAAGTCCATTAACATGTTCGGAGACTTGCCCGGGAAAGCGCGGTTATATCCTACACGCCCAAAGGTGTTCCCTCCACCTTGCCACCCAATCTTAATTGTCTATACTTTGTGATGTGGTTACTACGTCCTTGGGAGTACCGCCCAAGCAGGACATGAATAAATTCAGAGGCAATCCCATGAACTTCCTCTTGGCCTTTCTCCCTTCCATGGAGCTCCACTGGGCTCCTCAATGACTATGTCTCTCTCTTCTTGACCTTCTCCTTCCCCGAGGCTGTAACCATCTCGGCCTGCATTCTCTATCTTAATCTCCTCAACCACCTTGTATTCCATTATCCTCATTTTCCGCCTTAAGGAAAATCATAGGGGTTGCCTGCCCTATCCAATCACTGATTTGTCCCTGTCTTTCATTTCCACCCTGGTTCTCGGTTCCTACCTCTCCTCGGGTCCCATCACAAAGGTGAGCCCCTTTCCCTTGTGGGACCCTGCTGGTCAGGGAAGTCCATTAAGGAAAACCCCACACTCCTTGACTGGGGGGCCTTCACTTCCCTTGGGGTCTAGCCATGGCACAGAAGCTCCGCCACCTCCCTATTACTCAACACCCCCTTTTCCACAAGCAGTCCATGATCATGGAGCCTGAGGGTCTGTCACATCACTATTGAAGCCTGTTGAATTTGTCGTCCACCAAAGCCTCCTATCATGTCTTTTTATTTCATTTAAATTTGTTTATTTATCTCTTTGTTACATTAAAACATCCAGTTAAGTCCCTTTCTGTCTTTTCTCCCCCCATTAGAGACAGTATTAGCTCACTGTATATATATATATATAATATATGTATATATATATAGGCATTCACAAGTTATTCTTCAAATATTCATTCCATAGCTGTCTTTTATGCTCTTTTGGTTCTGCTCATTCCATAATTTCAGGCATTTTTTCCATGTTTTTCCCAAATTAATCTACTGGTCATTTCTTGTGACTCAGTAGTAGTCCATCACAATCATAAGCCCCAACTTGTGGAGTCATTCTCCATTTGATAGATAGCCCTTCCATTTCAAGTTCTTTGTCACCACAAAGAGAGCTGCTATGAATATTTTAGAACATAAATTCTTTTCCTTTTCCCCCATCATCTTGGGATTGGTGATACCATCGGTAATGGTATTTCTGAGTCAGAAGGTATGCGCATATTTCTAACTCCTTGAGCATAATTCCAGGTCGCTCTCCAAAACTTAGACCACTTCACAGTTCCAGGGTAGTAGTGGATCTCTTTTTCCACAACCATTCCACCATTTGTTATTTTTTCCCTTTTATCATTTTAGCCAATCTGATAGGTGTGAGGCAATTCAGAGTTGTTTTGATTGGCCTATCTCTAACCAAGAAGGATTTGGACTATTTTTTCAGATACTTATATATAACTTTGATTTCTCCTTCTAAAAACTCCTTTCATATCTCTTGACCATTTACCAATTAGAGAATGGCTCATATTCTTACATATTTGACAAAGTTCTCAAAATATTTTAGAAATGAGACATCTATCTGAGAAACTATCTATAATTTTTCCCAACTTACTGTGTTTCTTTTCATCTCAACTGCATTCATTTTATTTGTACAAAAACTTTTAGACGTAATGCATTCAAAATTATCCATTTTACATCCCACATTGCTTTCCATCTCTTCTTTATTGATAAATTGTTCTCCAATCCATAAATCTGATAGGTACTATGTTGCATGTTCTTTTGATTTGCCTATTATATCTCCCTTTATGCCTAAATTATGCATCCATTTTGACCTAAACTTGATAAATTCTGTAAAAATATTGGTCTATATCTATTTTCTGCCAGACTTTTTTTACCAGTTTTCCCAACAATTTTTATCAAATCATTAATTCTTATTGCCCCCCCCAAAAAAAACTGGGATCTTTACTTTTAACCAACAGAAAGTTATTATAATATTTTACAGCTCTTTGTTGGATGGCTGTCCTGTTCCATTGGTCTTCTTTTCTGTTATTTGGCCAGTACCAGATAATTTTGATTATGACTACTTTACAATATAATTCAAAATTTAATACTGCTGGACCTCCTTCATTCACATTTTTCCAGTAATTCTTTTGATAGTCTTGACTTTTGTTTTTTCAAATGGATTTTGTTTTTATTTTTTCCTAATTGAATAAAAACATTTTTGGTAATTTTTTTTACACCCCCACCTTCCATCTTGGAATCAGTACTGTGTATTGGTTCCAAGGCAGAAGAGTGGTAAGGGCTAAGCAATGGGGGTCAAGTGACTCTAGGCCTGGCTCTCAATCCACTGAGCTACCCAGCTTCCCCCATTTTTGGTAATTTAATTGGGATGGCATTGAATAACTTGATTAGTTTAGTGAGAATTGTCATTTTAATTTTTATTGTCTTTGTCTACTCATGAAGATTTAGTATTTCTCCAATTATTTACATCTGACTTTATTCATATAAAAATTACACAAAATTTTAGAATTATATTCATGTAATTTCTGGGATTGTTTTGGCAGATATGCTCCTAGGTATTTCATTCTGTCTATGACTATTTTAAATGAGTTACCTTTAACTATCTCTTCTTGCAACACATTGTCGATATATAGAAATGCTGATGGTTCATGTGGGTTTATTATATATCCTGCTACTTTGCTAAAATCACTGATCATTTCACCTTTTTTAGTTGAATCTCTAACATTTTCTATATTCATATCAGATTATCTGCAAGAAGAGCTACTTTTATTACCTCTTTGCCCATTCTAATTCCTGCTATTTCTTTTCTTCTCTTATTGCTATTGCTAGGATTTCTAATGCAATATTAAATAATACTAGTGATAAAGGCTTCTAACTTATCTCCATTACAGACAATATTTGTTCATGATTTTAAGTACATACTTATTATCCTCAGGAAAAATCCATTTCTACCTCTGCTTTCCAGGGTTTTTAATAGGAAAGAGTGTTGTAAATTGTCAAAAGATTTTTCTGCTTCCATTGATAAAATCATATGATTTTATTACATTTTCATTCATGTAAACAATTATGTAAATAGTTTTCCTCACATACCTGGCTCAAATCCTGTTTGGTCATAATATATAAATGTTGTGATATATTGTTGTAGTCTCCTGATTAATATTTTATTTAGGATTTTTGCATTCTATATTCACTGATGAAATTAGCCTCTAATTTTCTTTGTTCATTTTTGCTCTTCCTGGTTTAGGTATCAGCACCATATTTGTTTCATGAAAGGAGTTTGGCAGCATTCCTTCTTTACCATTGTAAATTATTTAATATTTGATTTAGATCGTCTCTAAATGTTTGCTAAATTCATTTGTAAATATCATTTCTTAAACATGCTACCATCTTACTCTGCCTTTCTTTGGGTACTTATAAAGTTGATTCCTTGAACTTACCTATAAGGCCTTACATTTAATCTGTGAGAATTTATTTTTATATGCTGTATCATTTTTATATCAAGGTTATAAAGGTTATATCAGAGAGAATTCCAGAGCCAGGTCTCAGCCAGGTCTCTGGATCCATTCAGTCTATAGATTTATACATTCTCTCTATCCTAAGGAATGCTGTCTTTTATAGCTTTGGGCTGATAGGAAAAGTTCCATAATAATACCGTCCTTTCAGATGGGGGAATCCTCACCTATCAGTTTGGGCAAGGACTAAGGGTCTGATGGAGTACCTCTTCATTAGCTATAACCAATTAAAGATGCCTTGGGATGTTTGAGGGAGGGGCTGAAAAATGAGCTCCCAGAAATGTCTATAAGTTCCTGGGCCGAGTGTCTGTTGGTTTTATGACTGAGTCATTTGGCCACAATTGGGATGTCTTGGTTGGTCAATTAATAAATTATTTTAAATTTAAGAATATCAAGCTCAAGATCATCTTAATCACAACAATTGCAATTAAATTTCATCTTAATAGATTCATCCCAATTTTCTAAGCTCTCAAGAGATGTTTGGATCCTGACTCATTCTATTAGACTATTAAACTATCCCTCTCAACTTGGTATCATCTGTAGACTTGAAAAGGTGTCATTGGCCCATTTATCCAAGTTGTTAACAAAACTGTTCAACAGTACTGGGGAACAGAGATCTCTTAGGCTCTCCACTAGAGACTCCCATCAGGTGGACACCTGGGGATGTTGATGAAGAAAGGCCTTTGAAAAAAAGTCCCTGCTCTGAAGGATCTCAAAGTCTAACGGAGAGATAATTGGCAAACAACTATATATAAATAAGGTGATTCCAGGATAAATTGAAGATAACTGAGAGAAAACACTAGAATTAAGAAGAGTGGAGGCCTAGTAGGGCAAGATCAGTGGTAAGATAAGGAGGTAAAGTATTCAAGAGGAAAGGATTCTGTAGACCTGAGCTGGTTTACTAAGGTGACAAGAGGGGAAAGGAAGAGAGGATAGCCAGTGCAGGGGCTACAGACTGGGAGAGAAAGTGCCAAGAGATTGAAGGTCTTCATGAAGAAGAAAAACAGGGCTTGGGTTTGCAAGGTAGAAGGAAGGATGTACTGACCACAATTTAATCAGATAAAGGAATCTCAGTGCATGAACCCAGAGGGGCAACATTTGTGAGTAATGATAAGGGCAAGAGTACGATCATCTTGTATGTAGCTGGGGTGGAATGGAGGAGCAGGTGATGGACAATGGCTGAGTCCAGGAACAAGGAGGTTAGATGTGGGAGGGAATATCCAGTATGCTGTGAATGTGGAGTTCCCCTAGTGTGAGGGAAGAAGTTGGGGAGGAAAGAAAGACTGGGAGTCAGGAATTTATTGAGAAAAGTAGGAGGGTCTCTTAGAGGTCAGTTGACAAGAGCTCCCAAGTTTTTGATTGAGTGGTAGATATGAAAGAGTGAACTTAAAGGGGCTGAAGGTTACTGAGTGACTGGTAGAAGGCGAGCCTGGAGTGGTGGGGACGAACAAGAAGCATTCCAACTCTCCTACCTTAATGAAAGAATAAGAGGGAAGGAAATGATGAGTAAAAATTCATTCTGTTCTAGAAAGAGTGGCCAAGGAGGTGGTGTTGGCAGGAGGGAACCTGCCAGAAGATCAAAGTCATAGGAAAGAAGATGGAAACAAGGAAGTTCGCTACTGATGAAGCATATATTAAGGAGAGCTCAGTGAATGGAGAGAGTAGCTTTGGAATGTGAAACTGGGACTTTGGCTGAAAGGGAGCAGGCAGGGGGAATGGAGAAGGAGGTTTACAAAATGATGGCCAACGGCTCAGGATCACTAGAATGGGGAGGGCTTGAGCAGATGGGAATCTGTTAATAATCGATTACCAAATCAGTTCAGGAGGGTTACCATGATTACTAGGGGTTCTGCCTCAGTGTGAGGTAGCTCAGAGCAGTGGCCTAGGGCCAGGGCAGTGGTGCCAAGGGAATGGCATTGCTGTGATATCCCTGCAGACAGACCAAGCCAGGAAATAAGTAGAGGGAGCAATAAAGGAACAACCGACAAATGTGGAGATTTTTAGAGGTAATTCTGATCAGACAGAGTCCCCCCTGCTCCCCTCCCCGCCCCCGCCATGTTCCATCGTTCTTCCATTCTCTGAACAAAAATTAAAGGCAGCTGCACAGAGCCCAGAGCTATTTTGTATTTTTCTTTTCTTAGCCCCAAACTCTATCACTTTGTGGTGGCCAACAAAGGCTGCTGATTCAGGGGTCTTTCATCAATGTTAGTTGTTATTATTCTATCTCTTCACCCCTGACAGGGCCTAATCCTGGTCTCTGCTATTATTAAAAATTATTTTTATATTTAATCAGAGCCTTCAGGAGCAAAGCTCAGTTGCTCATTGCCAGCATGCCATTTTTTGCGATTAAAGCTTCGTTTCCCTGGTGAAAGACGGCACCAGCCAGAGAACCTCAGGGGATGGCTGCCTCCATGCTAGAGTGGTTGGACTTAATATTTCTCCCTTTGGTCATGTCCCTTCATGACTGAGTGTTTCTCATACACCATCTAGGGCCCTCTGGGATGCCTGGCCATCAGCATATGTGCAGCCACAGACGTCCTGCATCCACCCACACTGCTTGTGAATTCACCAGGCAATCAACCTCAGCCTTCTACTTGCTTGACTTTGCTTTCCCATCTTTCTTTAGGATTAAATGTGTTCCTATATATAGAGATGCAGAGAGCAAAATGACTCACAGCACTGATTGTGAGTTAATGTGACTCATTGCTCCGAGGGAGATCTCCCCTCAGTGAATGGCCATTCACTGGATCACAGAGTTTCAACGCCGGGAGGGCCCTGAGCCATGGTCAAAGCCAACTTCCAACTGACACGAGTCCTCTTGACGACATCTGGAAACGTGGACTGGAGCCAGAGCTCTAATATCTCCCAGCAATGGAGTTCCAAACCCCTCAAAAGGCCATCCTTTCTTTCAGTAGCTCTGATGGGGAAGAACTTGTTGAACAGAAATTGAACAGAAGTTGGCCTCCCTGTAACTTCTTCCAAATGGCTCTAGTTTTCTGAAGCTCTCCCTGGTAATAGCAGAACAAGGTACTGGGAAAATGTCTTAGTAATTCAGTCTGCAAATTCCCCCATGATGTATCACAACAAAATTATAAATATCCCGCCCTCTGGATAGCTTGGCCACATGTGCTCTGGACTCTTTCGGCCATCAATAGGAAATCCAAGTGGTCCTCATGTGTCAAAATATCTGTGTATATGCTGTGTAACTCAGGCCTGCCATTAAACCCATCCACATGGCCAGTATCACCCATGGGTATGGCATTGGATGGGGCACTTGAAATTCCCATCTTTCTCTCTATGCTCACTCATCAATGGACATGGGGGGGAGTAGGCTCATGTTCAGAAAAAACAGAAATGGGGAATATATGTGCAGGGATTTCACAGCTGTGGAGGCCTTGGTGGGTTTAGCCTCTTCAAGAACCACCTACGCCATACCAAACCATTTCTCTCTTAGCTACTCCCCTTCTGATCTTCACCAGATATGGCTCAACCAAATTGCTTCTCTTCTGCCCTCAAGCCAATGAGCTCTCTAACTCATAGCCTCTCCTAACAGAACACTGAGATGGAGCTGCACTTTTTTGAGGGGCATAAAATAGAGATATCCTTTCCATATCTATATCCAACCTCCATATCATGGGGGTTAGGGGCATGACAACCCTCCAATCTGGAAAATACCCATCACATTTTTGCCCTCTTTTTGTACTAAAAAAAGTCTGTTTTTTTCTTTTTCTTTTATGGGATATTTACAGTACTTTATGGTAAAATTTGGATTAATTATATGGCCATAGACTATAGATAAGGCAGTGTTGACATTTCTAGCCTTTGTGGGTCATCTGTCCACTTCATGTTCTTTACACAAACTTTAACTTTTACTTATTTTGACTTTTATAAAGAAATTGTAAATAGTATCCAAGGTGAGAGCCAAAATGGTGGAGTAGAAGCAGGGAAAGCTCGAACTACAGCGAGAATCCTCTTCAATTTAAAATAACACCTCAAAAGGAATACTAGAGGAAAGGAACCAACAAGGGGACATAATGAAGCAACTTTTATTCAGAGAACAACTTAAATGGCGAGCAGAGAGAGTGTGGTTCACTGGGGTAAGGGGAGCACAGCCCTTGGAGACCACACAAAAGAGTACCAGAGCAAGCCAACAGCAAGCTCCCCTCATATCTACTGTTCCAGATTCTGAACTTGGGCCCAAGTCAACATCGAGACTCCAAGATGCTGCCTAAGGCATCAGCAATGCAACCTCATGCACACTCTATAAAGTTCTAAGCCCCAGCCCAAGTCAGTAGTGAGTCCCCAAGTCCAAGCAAAGGTCAGTCAGCAGTGTGCCTGGCTGGTGCAGGCCCAGAAAGAGGCTCTGAGCCCCTTCCCAAGCCCAAACCAAAGCTCTAAGCCCCAGCTTAAATTAGTCTGCAAGACATCTAGTGGGTACAAACCCAAGAGAAGGTCCAGAACCCCTGCCCAAGCCTGCAGTGAGGTTCTGAATGCCAGCAAAAGGTAGTCTGTGCAACATGCCTGGTCTGTGTCAGTCAAAAGCAAGATCCTGAACCCCTGATCAAGCTTCCAGTTAAGACCTAAACCCAAGCATAAGGTAGCCCACAATATAACTGATCTGTGCAAGCTCAGATCTAGGTACAGAGCCCCCACTCAAGCTCAAGACAAAGTTACAAGTCCCAGAGCAAGGCAGTCCACAGTGTGCTTAATCTGATCAAACCTAGAGGCAGAACAAAAGCCTCTGTCAAAGCGTAAGGCTAGATGTTGAACCCCAGCACAAGCTAGCATGAACTCTACAAGCCTTCAGCAGTCCCATGGGGTGAATGAATCAGCAGAGAGAGGTGGCTTTAAGAGCTCCCAGCTCACAGGAAATCATACAACCTTGAGAGAACTGAAACTTTCAGACACCCAGAAATAAAGCTTAAGGAAACTGCAAAGAAAAACTGAAATTTAAGAGTGACTCCTCTACCCTGACAACAGAGGCTACATTTTAGATAAAAGTGAAAGTCAAGAAAAAGACTGGAAAAATGAGTAAGCATAAAAATCAAACTAACCATAGAAAAATGTTATGAAGACAAAAAAGATCAAGGCAGATGCAGAGGGTGAGAGTGAAAGCAAAGCACAAAACTTCAAAATAAAATATTGAATTGGTCTCAGACTATAGAAGAGCTCAAAAAGGATTTTAAAAACAATTAAGAAAGATGGAGGGAAATGGGAACGAGAAATGAAAGTAATGTAAAGCAGATTTGACCAAAAGGAAAAAGAGGTACAAAAATCCAATGATGAAAAGAGTTTATTAAAAAGTAGACTTGATCAAATAGAAAAGGAGATTCAAAAATTCATGGAAGAAAATGAATTCTTAAAAATTATAATTGGGCAACTAGAAGTTAAGCTATTTCATGAGACATCAAGAAACAATGAAGCAAAATCAAAAGAATGGGGGAGGGGAACAGGAAAAAAATGTGAAACAATTGACCTGGAAAATAGATCAATAGACACAATTTAAGAATTATGGGACTACCTGAAAGACATGATAAAAAAAAAACCTATACCTCATAATATAAGAAATTATCAAAGTAAACTTTCCTGATATTCTTTATGAAGAGGGCAAAATTGAAATTGAAAGAATCCACAGATTATTTCCTGAAATAAATCCCCAAATGAATATCATAGCTAAATTCAAGAGCCGACAAGCTCAAAGAGAAAATACTTCAAACAGCCAGAAAGAAACAATTAAAATATCACGGAGCTACAGTTAGGATTACACAGGACTTAGTAGCCTCCAAGTTAAAGAATTAGAAGGCTTGGAATATGATATTCTGGAAGGCAAAATATCTAGATTTATAACCCAGAATCACTAATCAGCAAAACTGAATATATTCTACACCAGGGGAGGTAGGGATGGTCATTTAATTTATTATTTATTAATTATTATTTTATTATTATATAATGTATTATAATATATCCTATTATATTATATTATTATTAATTTAATAAAATAAAATATTTCCAAGCATTCCTTATGAAAAGACCAAGCCTGAATATAAAACGTGGTATCCAAACACAAGAACCAAGAGAAGCCTAAAAAGATAAACAAGAAAGACAAATTTTAAGGGATTCAATAAGTTCAAAGTATATATATATATATATATACATATATATATTCTGACAGGGAAAGATGATATTTTTAATTTCTTAAAAAATTTTTATCAGTATTAAAGCTGTGTGTTAGAAGAAATAGAGTGTGAGAGTAAGCTGATTAGGATGATATTGTATGCAAAATAAATCAAAGGGTAAAAAAGAGGATTTCACTGAGAGAAAAAGGGAAAGGAGAGGTAGAATGGAGTAAATTAGATCACCTAAAAAGGCATAATTAACTATTACAACAGAGGAGAGGATGAGTGATGACAGGCAATGCTTAAACCTTACTCTTATTGTAATTGGCTTAGAGAGGAAAAAACAACCATAAACATCCAGGTATAGAATCCTACCCTACAGTACAGAGAAGTAGGAGGGGAATGAGGTATGGGGGTAAGAAAATGGATGGGGAAATAGGTGGTGGTGATTAAAAGTAAAACACTTATGAAGAGGGACAAAGTGAAAGGAGAAAGAGCATAATCAAAAAGAGGAAATAAGTTGGAGGAGAATACATAGTTGAAAACCACAACTATAAATGTGAAGGGGGTTAGGGTTAAAGTGAATAGCAGAATGAATTAAAAAACAGAATCCTGTCTGTCCTTTGATCCAGCCACAGCACTGCTGGGTTTGTACCCCAAAGAGACAATAAGGAAAAAGTTATGTACAAGAATATTCATAGCTGAGCTCTTTGTGGTGGGAAAACATTGGAAAATGAGAGGATGCCCTTTGATTGAGGAATGGCTGAATAAATTGTGGGATCTGTTGATGATGGAATACTATTGTGCTCAAAGGAATAATAAAGTAGAGGGATTCCATGGAACTGGAATAACCTCCAGGAATCAATGCACAGAGAAAGGAACAGAACCAGGAGAACATTGTACACAGAGACTGATAAACTGTGGTACAATCGAGTGTAACTGACTTCTCCATTAGTGGCAATGCAGTGATCCTGAACAACTTGGAGGGATCTACGAGAAAGAACACTATCCACATTCAGAGGAAAAACTGTGGGTGTAGAAACACTGAAGGAAAACAACTACTTGAATACATGGGTCGAGGGGATATGGTTGGGGATGTAGACTCTAAATGAACATCCTAATGCAAACATCAACAACAAGGAAATAGGTTTTGATCAAGAACACATGTAGTACCCAGTAAAATTGTGCATCAGCTACAGGAAGGGGGGGGAGGGAAATAATATGATTCTTGTAACCAAGGAATAATGTTCTAAATTGACTAAATAAATTAATTTTAAAAAACCAGAATCCTGTGATGTATTATTTACAAGAAACACATTTGAGGCAGGTAGACACACACAGAGGAAAAGTAAAGGGCTGAGACAGAATTTATTGTGTCATATAAAGTTTAAGAAAGCAAGAGTATCAATCATGATCTCAAACAAAACTGTAACAAAAATACATCTGATTAAAAGAGATAAGGAAGGAAGTTATTTCTTACTAAAAGGTACTATACACAATGAAGTAATATCAATACTAAACATATATGTACCAAATGGTATACACTTCAAATTTTTATAAGCAAAATTAAATGAGCTTCAGGAGAAAAATAGAAAGTAAAAATATATTAGTGGGGGACTTCAACTTTCCTCTTTCAGATTCAAATAAATCAAACCAAAAAATAAACAAGAAAGAATTGAAGGAAGTTAATAAAATTTTAGAAAAGTTTAGAACTAATAAATATCTGGAGAAAATTGAATGGGAATAGAAAGGAATATAACTTCTCTTATATGGCACCTACACAAAACTGACCATTTATTAGGATATAAAAACTTCAAATTCAAATGCAGAAAAGCAGAAATAATAAATGTCAGTCCTAACTGATGGGGGTCTGACCAAGAGACTAATGAGATGAGAGTAAGGTAAAGCTTTATTGTAGGAAATAAGAGTCAAGAGGAAATGGTAGGGAAGGAGCAGTGAGAGAGAAAGGTCTGGCACCTAGAGAGATGGCTGTGGAGTCCCCTGGAAAGGGAATGTAGTTGGGGGAGGGGGAGAGGGACTAGGGGGAGATCAGCACCAAAAAAAGGCTGCCCAGTCTCTACCTGAATACAGATGGGTGCAGTCTTTTATTGGGTGGTTGACAGGGATGAGGTAACCTGTATTGCCTCTATTGTTTCAGGTGAGTTACCTGGAACAACCTCATTAGATGACCCTAAGAGTGGAAGTGTAACCTTGTCTCTGGAGTGGGGGGAAGCTCCCAGGCTGCTGGTTAGTCATGCAGGTCATTTGTCCAGGTCTAACAGAAAAGTCCTGGTATTCTGCCAAGTTTTGTTGGGACAGGTGCTAGGTTGGGGGGGGGCATGCTGTTAGTTTTGATGAGGATTGGGGGAAGGTAGATTTGGGTCCTGTGGCCTATCAAAAAATGCATCCTTTTCCTATCATAATGCAATTAAAATTATAATCATTAAGGGTCCATGGAAAGAAAAAAGTAATTAAAAACTAAATATCTGATGCTAAAAACAGGGTGGGTCAAAGAATAAAACATAGAAACAATCAAAAATTTCATTAAAGAGAATAACAAGAAGGAGACAATATACCAAAATTTATGGGATACAGTCAAAGCAGGACTTAGGGAAATTTTTATATTTCTAAATGCTTAAATCAATAAAACAGAGAAAAAGCAGATCTATGAAATGGGCATACAACAAAAACCTAGAAGAAGAACAAATTTTAAATCACCAATTAAAGACTAAATTGGAAATCCCAAAAATTAAAAGATAAATTAATAAAAGTAAAAGTAAGAGAACCAATGAACTAATAAATAAGATGAGGACTTGCTTTTAAGGGTTAATTTTATTTTTAAAAGAAAAGAAGAAAATTAAATTATCAGTATCAAATAAATATAAAAAAGTGAACTCACTACCAATGAAGAGGAAATTAAAGGAATTATTCAGAGCTATTTTGCCCAATTATATGCCAACAAATCTGATAATATGAGTGAAACAGATGAATATTTACAAAAATATAAATTTCCTAGATTAACAAAAGAAGAAATAGAATATTTAAATAATCCTATCTCAGGAAAAAAAATTGAACAAACTATTAATGCACTCCCTAAGAAAAAGTCTTCAGGGCCAGATGGATTCACAAGTGAATTCTATCAAACACTTAAAGAACAGTTAATTCTAAAATTACATAAACTACTTGGAAAAAAAAAGGCAGAGAAGAAAACCTACCAAATTCTTTTAATGGCAAAAATATGGTAGTTATCTAAGCCAGGAAGAGCAAAAACAGAGAAATAAAATTACAGACCAATTTCATTAATGAATATAAATGCAAACATTTAAAATAAAATACTAGCAAGGAAACTACAGTAATATATCATGAGGATCATTCACTATGACCAGGTGTAATTTATATCAAGAATGCAGGGCTGGTTTAGTATTAGGAAAACAAGTTAGCATAATTGACCATATCAATAACCAAACTAACAGAAATAACATGATTATCTCCATAGATCCAGACAAAGCCTTTGACAAAATACAACACCCATTCCTATTAAAACACCAGCAATCACAGAAATAAATAGGCCATTTCTGAAAACAATAAGTAGTATCTACCTAAAACCATCAGCAAATATCATCTATAATTGGAATATTAGTTTTTCCAATAAAGATAAGGATGCCCATTATTACCACTATTGTTCAACATTGTACTAAAATGCTAGCTTTAGCAATAAGAAGAGAAAAAGAAATTGAGGGATTTGAAGTAGACATTGAGGAAACTAAACTATTATGCTCTTTGCAGATGATATGATAGCATACTCAGAGAATCCTAGAGAATAAACTAAAAATCTAATTTATGTAATTAATATCTGTAGTTAAGTTGCAAGGTGCAAAATAAATCTACTTAAACCCAGCATTTCTATACATCTAGTACTGGCTAAGAAGTAGAAGGGCAGATCAATGGAATATATTAGATACACAATATACCCAGTTAATGATCTTATCAACCTAGTTTTTTATTAATTCAAAGACTCCTGCTTTTGGAATGAGAACTCAATGTGGCAGAAACAAGATATAGACCAATATCTCATACTCTATACAAACATAAAGTCAAAATGGGTATCTGATTTAGTTTTGAAGAGTGATACCATAAGTAAATTAGGGGAGCATAGAACAGTTTCCCTGGAAGATCTAGCGAGAAGGGAAGAATTTATGAACAAGCAATACAGAGAGCATTATAAGATTTTAAAATGAAAAATTTTGATTACATTCAATTTAAAAACTTTTGTACAAACAAAATCAATGTAACTAAGATTAGAAGGGAAACAATGAACTGGGGGAGGGGGGATTTCTCATCTATAGAAAACTAAGTCAAATATATAAATATATAAGCCATCCCCCAATTAACAAATGGTCAAAGGATATGAACAAGCAATTTTTAGATAAGGAAATCAAAGCTATCAATAATCATCTGAAAACATGTTGTAAATCACTCAATTAGAGAAATGCAAATTAAAACAACTCTGAGATACTACCTCACACATATCAGATTGACCAAAATGACATTAAAGGAAAGCGATAAATACTGGAGACAGTGTAGCAAAACTGGGACACTAATGCATTGTTAATGGAGTTGTGAACTGATCCAATCATTCTGGAGGGCAATTTACCCAAATGGGCCATAAAATGGAGCATACCTTTTGATCCTATAATACCACTATTGGGTCTGTATCCCAAAGAGATAATAAAAAAGTGGAAAAGATCTCCTTGTACAAAAATATTCATAGCAAAGAACTGGAAATTGAGGAGATATCCATCAATTGTGGAATGGCTGAACAAATTGGGGTATATGTTGGAGATGGAATACTCTTGTTCTATAAGAAAGGATAAGCCAGATGATTTTAGAAAAAGCTGAAAAGAGCTACATGAACTGATGCAGAGCAAAATGAGCAGAACCAGGAAAACAATGTAAACAGTAAGAGAAATATTGTATGATGATCAACTGAAAACTTGGCTACTCTCAGCAATACAATGATCTAAGCCAATTCTGAAAGACTGATGGGGAATGCTATTGACCTTCAGAGAAGGAACTGTTGGAGTCAGATGCATATCTAAGGAGACTATCTTTCACAGCAGTTTATTTACAGCTTTATTTGGGGGGTTGAGTTTTGTATGGGTGTGCTCTTACAACAATGGTCAATATTTACCCATAGTCTCCAAATCAACATTTCCTTTATAGTTCTAGGGTATACGATTTAAAATTCTAAAAAAAGAATCACATTCAAAAGAGTTAATGGACCACAAAGTCCTGCAAGCTTCATGACATCATTCATTGCTCTTCCTTCACTCAGGCCCCCTCAGTACATTTATCTGAGTTCTCTATCTGGTCCTCAGCATAGTCTGCCTTGCAAGTGATTTATCTGAGAGGCTGTTTCTTTTCTAACTATTTTCATCATTATTACTTACACAAATATTTTTTTTCTTTATTTGTATCAGCTAACCTGTTCACATACAAAAGAAGCAGTAGCTTATATTTGTGATATCAAACTCAAACAGAAATGGGGGCTATATATATATATAAATGCAATGCTCAATGTATGCTAAGGTATACATAAGGATCCCTGCAAGTTGCATATTAACTTAGAAAACCCCAGATTAATGTTATCTGGGTTCTATTGCATTTTGTTCATTTTGATCATTAATTCTCAATCGCATTTTAATCTTGTTTGGGCTGCAGACCTAGTTACATGTTTGAGTGCCCTTTCTTATATGAGGCTATGACTAGAACTCAAGGAAAACTATGTTGGCATCATTTTCACCAAAAGTGTCATAAAAGTGATAAGCAGATGGAAAAGGAGGGTAAATGTAGAACCAAAGAGGGGAGTGTGTTCTACTTGTGGTGACCACAAAGGGCCTAGACAAGTTCATCAAGATGACGCCATGCCAAACACCTCATATTCTTTGTAAAAGGGGTGCTGAGGTTGCTGGATCTGGAGAATACTAGAAATTCGATTTTGCTACAATCTTAGCAAAGCTTTTTGCAAGATAATTCAGGCAATTCTTGTAAACAATATAGAGAGATGTTGGAATGGGATAGGAAGATCACTTGGATTCAACTTTAAAACTTATAAAATGAATGGGGTAAATCCATCATTACCACCTTGGAGAGAGGTCTCCAGTGGCCTGGTTTAAGGCTTCGTCGTCGCCATGCTCACCGACATTTTCAGCAGTGACTTTGAGGAAGGCGTTGATGGCATGATTTTTTAATTTACAAATGACATAAAACTGGGCACTCTAGTTAGCACATTAGGTGGCAGAGTCTGGAGAGAAAAAATTATCAGCAAACTAGGGCAACAAACCAACGTGAACAAGATGGTGATAAATATAAAATTTTATAGTAGGTTTCCAGAAATGAACTTCACAAGTAAAGGATGAGAGTTTTGATTCCAAATCACTTCTTTTTTGAAATGGTCAAAGAGTTTTAGTGGGTTGTAATCTTCCATTTAGAAGCATTTTTCCTCTTCTTCCTACCCATAATGAATGGGGTGAAAGAAAACAGCTTTGTAACAAAAAAAGCATTGTGCAGCAGAAAAGTTCCCTGCTTGTATTTCCATTTAACAGTTCATTGTACATCATTGTGTAGTGAATGTGGCTAGAGATTAAGTACATGGGAAAAAATATCTCACAAATCCCTCCTCAAAAACATAAACTACTTTTACTTTAGTTTTTGCTCTTTGACTTTTGGTTGTTTGGTTGTTGCCCTGTCTCCAATTCTGAAACTAGTACATAGACAGCATCTTTCTGTACTTCCCTTTGAATCACTCCATTGTCACTATGACAGAGTTTGGCAACCAGTGGGTGCTTGATAAATACTTTTTGATTGAATGAAAAAAGTTTTCTGAGTCTGAGAATGATCCTAGAGACATCCAGCTTTTTTTCCTAGAAAAAAGCAAATTCCTTAGAGTCAAGAATACTGTGTGCTAGATGTGACTCCAACAACTCTCATCATGCATCCCTTAGAACCTCTTGAGGCCAGAGGAGATGGTCATGGGAGCCTCACCACAAGGAGCCCAAGTGTCTGGTCACTGATGAGGGTCATCAAGCTGAGGTTCACTTGGTCTTTAGATGATGGGCCATTGGAGAAGTTGGTCATAGAAGGCCATAACTTTGGTTCTTCTGGCCCAGCCACAGGAAGTGTAGAGAAGTTCATCTCCACTGCACAGAGACCTTCTAGGGACCTTAAAAGCTATCCACCTGCAACATATCAAGGCTTACAAGAAGACACCTTCCAGCTCTAGATGTCAGTGACCCCATGGTTTGATCTCACAGCTTTTTGAAATGGGCAGAAGCCTCTAAGTCAAGAAGTTCTGGGTTCAACTTTTGCTTCAGACACCATGTTCATATGCCCTGGAAAGGTCTCAGAATGTCTTGGCCTAGACATGTGTGTGTGTGTGTGTGTGTGTGTGTGTGTGTGTGTGTGTGTAACTAGAGGTTTAAAAAGAGGTTAATTCTAAAAGAAATGAGAAAAGAAACAAAATGGGGTAAATATGTATGTCATAAAGAAGTACATGGCAGGAGCAGGGGAGAACACCAATAAACTAGAAGGGCAAAGAGGTTGGAGACAGGAAATACTTAATTCTTATGTGCATTGAAATTGACTCAAAGAGGGAAGAAAAATCAGATGCATTTGGGCAGAGAATTGATTCACATACTATAGAGAAGAGTAACAAATGGACTGATGGGAAGGAAAGTAACACAAGGAAAGGAGAGGGTGGGGGGTTAGTTTAAAAAGACAATAAAGAAAATAAGAGGTGAATGAGAAGGGGGGTAGAAAGGGAAGTAAAATAAGGGTGGGAATTAGGAGGACTGATTAAAAACAAAACACTGGTGTAGAAGGAAATAGTGAAAGAAGAAAGGGCAGGACTAGGAGTAGAAATCAAAATGCTGGGAAATACACAGCTGACAATCATAATTCAGAATGTGAATGGAATGAACTCACACATAAAATGCAAGCAAATAGCAGAGTGGATTAGAAACCAAAATCCTACCATATGTTGTCTACAAGAAACACACATGAGATTGGAAAACAGTGTCAGAGAGATTAGACTTGGATCAACACCTCACACCCTACACCAAGATAAACTCAGAATGGGTGAATGACTTGAACATAAAGAAGGAAAGTATAGGTAAATTAGGTGAACACAGAATAGTATACATGTCATCTCTTTGGGAAAGGAAAAACTTTAAAACCAAACAAGAGCTAGAAAGAGTCACAAAATGTAAAATAAATAATTTTGACTACATCAAATTAAAAAGTTTCTATACAAGCAAAACCAATGTAACCAAAATCAGAAGTGAAATAACAAACTGGGAAACAATCTTCATAACAAAAACCTCTGACAAAGATCTAATTACTGAAATGTACAAAGAGCTAAATCAATTGTATAAATATCAAGCCATTCTCCAATTGAAAAATGGGCAAGGGACATGAGTAGACAATTTTCAGTCAAAGAAATCAAAACCATTAATAAGCACATGAAAAAGTGTTCTAAATCTCTTATAATCAGAGAAATGCAAATCAAAATGACTCTAAGGTATCACCTCACACATACCAGATTGGCTAACATGACAGCAAAGAAAAGCAATGAATGCTGGAGGGGATGTGGCAAAGTGGGGACATTAATTCATTGCTGGTGGAGTTGTGAATTGATCCAACCATTCTGGAGGGCAATTTAGAACTATGCCCAAAGGGCGTTAAAGACTGTCTGCCTTTTGACCCAGCCATAGCACTGCTGGGTTTGTACCCCAAAGAGAAAATAAGGGAAAATACATGTACAAGAATATTCATAGCTGAGCTCTTTGTGGTGGCCAAAAATTGGAAAATGAAGGGATGCCCTTCCATTGGGGAATGGCTGAACACATTGTGGTATATGTTGGTGATGGAATACAATTGTGCTCAAAGGAATCATAAAGTGGAGGAATTCCATGTAAACTGGAACAACCTGCAGGAAATGATGCATAGTGAGAGGAGCAGAACCAGGAGAACATTGTACACAGAAACGGATACATTGTGGTACAATTGAATGTAACTGACTTCTCTACTAGCAGCAATGCAGTGATCTTGAACAACTTGGAGGGATCTATGAGAAAGAGCACTCTCCACATTCAGAGGAAAAACTGTGGGAGTAGAAACACCAAAGAAAAACAACTGCTTGATTACATGGGTCGAGGGGGATATGATTGGGGATGTAGACTCTAAATGAACATCCTAGTACAAACATCAACAACATTGAATTGGGTTCTGATCAAAGACACATGTAATACCCAGTGGAATTGTGCATCAGCTATGGAAGGGGTGGGGGGAGGGGGGAGAGGAATAGAAAATGATTTTTGTAACCAAGGAATAATGTTTGAAATTGACCAAATAAAAAATAATGTTAAAAAAAGGAAACACACATAAGGAAGGTAGACACACATAGGGAAATGGTAAGAGGATGGAGCCAAATCTATTGGGCATCAACTGAGAAAAAGAAGGCAGGAGTCACAATCATGATATCTGACAAAGCCAAAGTAAAAATAGATCTAGTTAAAAGAGATAGGGAAGGTAATTACATCCTGATAAAAGGAAGTATAGAAAATGAGGAAATATCTATACTCAACATGTATGCACCAAATGGTATAACATCCAAATTTCTAAGGGATAAACTAATGGAGCTCAAGGATGAAATAGAAAACTATACTAGTGGGAGACCTGACCCTCTATCAGAGTTAGATAAATCAAACCAAAAAATAAATAAGAGAGAGGTGAGAGAAGTGAATGAAATCTTGGAAAAATTAGCATTAGTAGATATGTGGAGAGAAATAAATAGGGCCAAAAAGGAATACACCTTCTTTTCAGCAGCATATGGTATATTCACAAATATTGACCATGTGCTAGGGCATAAAAACATTGCAAACAAGTGCAAAAGAGCAGAAATAATAAATGCAACCTTTTCAGATCATAATGCAACAAATAATACTTAATAAAGGTACATGGAGAGGCAAATCAAAAATTAATTGAAATTTAAATAATATGATTCTCCAAAATCAGTTAAAGAACAAATCATAGAAACAATGAATAATTTCATTGAAGAAAATGACAATGATGAAATATCCTTTCAAAATCTATGGCATAGGGGGGCAGCTGGGTGGCTCAGTGAATTGAGAGCCAGGACTAGAGATGAGAGATCCTTGGTTCAAATCTGGCCTCAGACATTTCCCAACTGTGTGACCCTGGGCAAGTCACTTGACCCCCATTGCCTATCCCTTACCACTTTTCTGCCTTGGAGCCAATACACAGTATTGACTCCAAGACGGAATGTAAGGGTTTAAAAAAAAATCTATGGGATGCAACCAAAGCAGTACTCAGGGGGAAATGTATATCCTTGAGTTCAAATATTAACAAATTAGGGAGGGCAGAGGTCAATGAATTGGGCTTGCAAATTAAGAAACTACAAAGTGAACAAATTAAAAATCCCCAGATGAAAAATAAATTACAAATCCTAAAAATTAAAGGAGAAATTAATAAAATCAAGAGTCAAAGAACTATTGATTTTATAAATAAGACTAGAATCTGGTACTTTGAAAAAACAAACAAAACAGACAAAGTACTGGTTAATCTAACTTAAAAAAGGAAAGAAGAAAACCAAATTAACAGTATCCAAGATGAAAAGGGAGACCTCACCTCTAATGAAAAAGAAATTAAGGCAATCATTAAAAACTATTATGTCCAATTATATGGCAATAAATATGGCAATCTAGGTGATATAGATGAATATTTACAAAAAATATAAATTGCCTAAATTAACAGAAGAAGAAATAGAATACCTAAATAACCTCATATCAGAAAAAGAAATTGAATAAGCCATCAAAGAACTCCCTAAGAAAAAATCCCCAGGACCAGATGGATTCAAAATGAATTCTATCAAACATTCAAAGAACAACTAATCCCAATGTTATACAAACTATTTGACAGAATAAGCAAAGGAGTTCTACCAAATTCCTTTTATGACAAACATGTTACTGATTCAAAAGCCAGGCATGTCAAAAACAGAGAAAGAAAAGTGTAGACCAATCTCCTTAATGAACATAGATAGCAAAAAAATCTGAACTAGAATACTACAAAAAGCAAAAAGCAAAAAGACTCCAGCAAGTGATCATGAGGGTGATTCACTATGATCAGGTAGGATTTATACCAGGAATGCAAGGATGGTTCAATATTAGTAAAGCCATCCACATAATTGACAATATCAACAAGCAAACTGACAAAAATCACATGATTATCTCAATAGATGCAGGAAAAGCCTTTGACAAAATACAACGCCCATTCCTATTGAAAACACTCGAAAGTATAGGAATAGAAGGGCCTTTCCTAAAAATAATAAACAGTATATATCTAAAACCATCAGCAAATATCATACTGCAATGGAGATAAATTAGATGCATTCCCAATAATATCAGGAGTGAAACGAGGATGCCCATTATCACCTCTATTATTTAACATTGTACCAGAAACACTAGCAGTAGCAATTAGAGAAGAAAAGAAATTGAAGGCATTAAAATAGGCAATGAGGAAACCAAGCTATCACTCTTTGCAGATGCTATGATGGTTTACTTAAAGAAGCGCAGAGAATAAACCAAAAAGCTAGTCAAAATAATCAACAACTTCAACAAAGTTGCAGGATACAAAATAAACCCACATAAGTCATCAGCATTTCTATATATTTCCAACACATTTCAGCAGCAAGAATTAGAAAGAGAAATTCCATTTAAAATCACCCTAGACAATATAAAATACTTAGGAACCTATCTACCAAGATAAACACAGGAACTATATGAACCCAAATACAAAATACTCTCCACATAATTAAAACTAGATCTAAATAATTGGGAAAACATTAGTTACTCTTGGGTATATTGAGCTAACATAATAAAAATGACCATCCTACCCAAACTTATTTACTTTTTAGTGCCATACCCATCAAACTACCAAAAAAACTTTTTACTGAATTAGAAAAAAAAAACATAAAATTCATTTGGAAGAACAAAGGATCAAGGATATCCAGGGAAATCATGGAAAAAAATGCGAAGGAAGGTGGCCTTGCAGTCCCAGATCTCAAACTATACTATACAGCTGTGGTCATCAAAACAATTTGGTACTGGCTAAGAGACAGAAAGGACGATCAGTGGAACAGACTTGGGGTAAGCAACCTCACCATGACAGTGTATGATAAACCCAAAGATCCCAGCTTTAGGGACGAAAATTAACTATTTGATAAAAACTGCTGGGAAAATTGGAAGACAGTATGCAAGAGATTATATTTGGATCAACATCTCACACCCAACACCAAGATAAACTCAGAATGGGTAAATGACTTGAATATAATAAAGGAAACTATAAATTAAGTGAACACAGAATAGTATACATGTCAGATCTTTGGGAAAGGAAAGATTTTAAAACCAAACAAGAGTTAGAAAAAATTTAAAAATGTAAAATAAATAATTTTGATTACATTAAATTAAAAAGGTTTTGTACAAACAAAACCAATGCAACCAAAATTAGAAGGGAATCAACAAATTGGGGGAAAATCTCCATAACAAAAACCTCTGACAAAGGTCTAATTGCTCAAATTTATAAAGAGTTAAATCAATTGTACAAAAGAATCAAGCCATTCCCCAATTGATAAATGGGTAAGGGACATGAATAGGCAATTTTCAGTCAAAGAAATCAAAACCATTAATAAGCACATGAAAAAGTGTTCTAAATCTCTTATAATCAGAGAAATGCAAATCAAAATGACTCTGAGGTATCACCTCACACCTAGCAGATTGACTAACATGACAGCAATGGAAAGTAATGAATGCTGGAGAGGACATTAATTCATTGCTGATGGAGTTGTGAATTGATCCAACCATCCTGGAGGGCAATTTGGAACTATGCCCAAAGGGCGATAAAAGACTGTCTGCCCTTTGATCCAGCCATAACACTGCTGGGTTTGCACCCCAAAGAGATCATAAGGAAAAAGACTTGTACAAGAATATTCATAGCCATGGTCTTTGTGATGGCAAAAAATGGAAAATGAGGGGATTCCTTTTGATTGGGAAATGGCTGAACAAACTGTGGTATATGTTGGTGATGGAATACTATTGTGTTCAAAGGAATAATGAACTGGAGGGATTCCACGTGAACTGGGATGACCTCCAGGAACTGATGCAGAACGAGAGGAGCGGAACCAGGAGAACATTGTACACAGAGACTGATACACTGTGGTATAATCTAATGTAATGGACTTCTCTCCTAGCAGCAATGCAATGACCCAGGACAATTTGGAGCAATTTATGAGAAAGAACATTATCCACATTCTGAGGAAAAACTGTGGGAGTGGAAATGCAGAAGAAAAACAACTGCTTGATTACATGGGTCGAAGGGATATGACTGGGGATGGAGACTCTATATGGTCATCCTAGTGCAAACATCAACATCATGGAAATATGCTTTGATCAAGGACACATGTAAAACCCAGTGGAATTGTGCATTGGCTACAGGAAGGTGTGGGGGGAGGGGAGGGAAAGAATATGCTTCTTGTAACTAAGGAAAAATGTTCTAAATTGACTAATTAAAATTTTCAAAAACAAAAACAAAATCAAAATGTCATGGCCTGAGGTCATTCCTGTGTTCTTTAGGTTACTGAGATGGGAGATTTTGCACCAGGGCATTTCCTTGCTGGGATACCAAGGAATTCACAGATATAGTTAGAAAGGAGAACTGTTTTAACACATACCAGCACACATCAGGATGGCGGCCATTGTCCTAGTGTAACCTGCAAAGATAAACATTCCTCCCAGTGCTGTAGCTCAGGGCAGTTGGGAAAAGAATCCTCAACAGGCCAATCCATCCATCACAGTAGAGCCAGCACACCTCTGACCATGTGATTCCAAGACTCAACCACCTCCACTGGTCCCTTATAGCCTCTAAGATGAAATCAGACTGCCCCATTCAGTGATTAAAGCCCTCTACAACCAGCCCTGGCCCCAGCTTCACTGGATGTCAATCCCCCTCACACAACGTAACCCAGGCACAGTGGCCTTTTCTCCACTCCTTATTCAGCACCCAAAATCTCCCTGAATGTCCACACCTTTGTTCTGACCATCCTCTGTGCCTGAAAGGTGCTCCTGTCTTCCCTTAAGATAAACCCCAGGCACCATCTTCCACAAAAAGTCCTTGCTCATCCCTGGAGCACTGGTGCCCTTCCCACTAAAGGGCCTTGTAGTGAGCCATTCTGCATGCATTTCAATGCTGTTGCAGATCACTCTTATCAGACTCTGGTGACCCCATGTGGGTTCTTCTCCACAAAGATACTGGAGAGCTTTGCCATCTCCTTCTCCAGCTCATTTTACCAGCAAGGAAACTGAGTCAGTCAGAGACCAGGGATTTGCCCAGGGTCACACAGCTAGGAAGTGTCTGAAGTCAGGCTTGATGGTGCCATCTAGCTTCATAGATGTAGGAAAGACTCTAAATGCTTCCTTCCCTGAACCCCTTTCTATACTTCCCGCAGGAAGTCCAGACTCAAAGCTTCACATTCTGTTACTCCACTGAAAGCAAAGCATTTCTTCATTCATTGGTGCTACCTTCTTCTTTTAATGAATTGGATTGAGACGTAGACATGAGTATTTGCTTGGTGCGCGCTAATGCGTGGAAAAGTGGTTAGAAGTAAACACCATCTCACTGAAATGTATACATGTATACACATATATGAGGAATATAATTCAGTATATACACGTGCTGAACATGCCTCCCATATTGGTAGGTGAGTGTCTTGACAGTAAGGATGAGTTTCTTCTTGATCCTTATGCCCCCAGTGCCCAGCCCAGTGCCTGGAGACACTTATTCATGCTGATTCATTGAATGACTGAGGGGTGACCTTCCTTTTCATCCCCATGATTGTGCTAGCACTTTACCCATGGGAGCCACTCAACGGATGTAAACAAGGAAACTGAGGTCCAGAGGTGCTGTGGCTTCCCCCAAGATGGCGCTGCTGGCAAGAATTGGCCCTGGCATGTGAATACAATTTGAACACTCTCCACTATGCCAGGAGATTGGATGGGGGTGGGCAGGTTGGCCTGAAAAGTATTAATGAAATGGAGATTGGAAAGGGAACATACATTATTATGCTAATGCTATGTTAATGAATTCTCCCATATAAGTTGAACAAGTAATCAGAGACCTATGAAATCCATATGGAGGCTGATTTGGATGTTCTGTCATCTTTTCCTGAAAGTCAAAGATGCATACCCTGATACACAGAAGGTGATGCCCTTCCCCCAGCCTTTTCTTTTTCTCTCATCCTTGTATTCTTGACCAACAGCCCCCTCCCCACCCAAACCCACCTGCATTCCCCACCAGACAGACAGAGAGACAGTGACTCCTCACCATTAAGAGGAGCACTACATGGGGGCCAGTCACTGGCTCTGGTTCCAGCTCTAGATACCACATTTCTGGGGGGACAGAGATACGCTGCAAAGTTTCTGGAGAAGAGCAGCCTCGCTGGCGAAGGATCTCAAAATGACATCATGTGAAGACGGGTGGCAGGAAATTGGGGCGTGTGTCCAAGAAAAGATGTAATATTCAGGCATGTGAAGAACTGATGTGGAGACACATCCTGTTTATCCGAGTGGCCAACTCAGGAGCAAATCCAGGCTAGTAAAAAGCTTCATAACCAGAATCTCTGCCCAGGAACAGACCCAGCTTCCTCAGAAGGTCGGCAGCTCTTGGTTGGGGGAAAGGGAGCGTCTTCAAGCAAAGAAAGCTGAACAACCATTTGTCTGTTGAAAAAGGGGGAGTTTTGTGCCCATATTCTAGGTCCTCTCAAGCTGCTTCTCGCTCCCTCATTCTGCATCTGGATTCCAAGAGGCAAAGGCTAATCTAAAGCATGAAGGCTCCCAGCCTGGGTATCTCAGAAGGCCAACATTCTTGACTGCTCCAACAACCTTCTCAGAATAACTTTTCTATGAGAGTGTTGAATAAATAAGGGGCAGGAAGCCAAGGATAGTACCATTAAATTACTCATGCTTGTGGAGAAGAAAAAAAGCAAGGGAAAAGACTGTAAATAAACAAGGACCTGGCCCTGTGGTGCCCAGGGAAAAGAAACAGCAGGCAGACATCTGAGCAGTTAGACGTCCTCTTATTTTGCAAATAAGGAAACTGAGACCCCCAGAGAAGTAAATCCACAGAGGTGACCCACATGCCACAACCGGAGCAATCAATGAGGGTGGATCTATGCCATGGAGCTGCTCTGACATTGTCTATACCCAAAGCTCTAGATAGCCTTCAAGGCCTTTGCCAGAAAGTTCCTCACTTCTGGCAAAGGGTGGGTCATGGATGCTGGGACAAAAGGAGACATTCATGTTTGATGTGGTTGCTGTGCATGTTCTCCTTCACTATGCTCTTTTGCCATATAGGTTTTACTTTTCTTTCTTTCCTTTTTCAACACAGATGAGCCAGTTAGGTGGGAGAGAAAATAAATGTGTGTAAAATGGGGAAAATATCATTGAAATGGAAAGGATGGGAAGGACTAAGCCCTACTCCTCTCCAAGTGTTTACATCTGGAGAAAACACCATGAACCATGCCCAGGGCAGGGAACTCCCAAGATAACCACAGGTGGGGCAACAGGGGCTTAGTCTTAGGATGGAAGGCTAGAGGATGGCCAAAGAGCAAGCAGTTTAAGCAGCTGCTGACTGTACTTGTCTTCTTTAAGGACGAAGGTAACATATACCCTCTCCTTAGTGTGGGGAGAAGGTTGGAAGTAGAGGCTTAGAGCTGTAGTGAGGAAAAAGGCCAGGTGAGTGTTAGTGGAGGTCAGGGTAGAGATGTGGCTTGGATCAGCCACACTGGCCTTTCTCATGTGGTTGAAGGCCAACAGCGTGGATATTCCACTTTCTGCTTTGTGAAGGATTGATTTATTTGGTCAATTGACCAGGATTAATGCCTATACTTTGGCACTTCCATAGCCTTCTGATTTCACAAGTGGGGTTATTCCCTCCAGTAATGCAGATTGGAAGAAATTCATCCTGCTCATCCTCCCATGGACCCTCTTTGGGAGTCCATGCAGCATGTTGGGAAGCGTGGCTTCTGCAAAGATTGCCTGTGGAGCATATTGACTTTTCTGCTTCTCCTCCTCCTTTCTCCATTCTTCTTCTTATCTGGATCCACTTCATCTACCTCTGACATCAAGCAATTATATGATCCATTAAAAGAGACCCCAAGCCACTTCCCTTGGGCCTGTCTACAACCATGTTTTGCCCAGAAAATATTGACCTATGGCTGTCTTTTAATATACACAGTATCTTGTGTCTCACAAGGAGTCAAATCAGTCATGCCAAGTCAATAAATATTTATTAACCATATTATTAATGTGCTAGCCTAAGAGCTGGATAAAAAGAAAGTCGAAAAAGTAGTCCCTGTTCTCAAGGAATTTAGTGTTCATCTCCAGAATGAGCATCATAAGTCTCCCCTCCCATCCTCTGGCCCTGACAAGTGGGCTTGGCTTTTTGAATTTGCCTGTTTCACCTGTCCTTTTCATCTCTAGACACAAGCAGTGGACCCTTGACCCAGACTTGAGCCATGGCCATCTTGAGGTTGATTCCTGACCAAATGTTGCTGCCAGGCCAGTAAGGAAACCACAAGAAACCAAAGGACCTGAGCCTTAATTTCAGGTCCAAGGATTCTCCCATCTTCCCATATAAGTGCAAAAGATAAATGAATTCAGTCAAATCAAAAGCCCAAACTTGTTCATCAGCACCATGTAATAAAATGTGAAGGAAAGGAGGTCAGCCTTTCTCCCCTCCCCTCTTAAGTTAATGATGCATCTTCTGAAATAAATAGAATCTTCACCCCTTCTAGATGCCTTAATCAAAAAGAAAAGGAAACATTCTCCCAGGTACGTAGTTTGAAAGACATAGTCCATGAGTAAAAGCTGTTACCATCCATATGGCCACAGGGAGATTCAAGATGTCTCCTCCCAGAAGCTGAATGAATAGTTCTGTGTTAGATGATCTGGAATGTGCAGCCAAGTTCCTCTTCAAAAAGCTCCATCACACTTGAGGACAGTAATTGCCATAGGGATCTACAGTTTCTATATGAGGAGCAAGAAGGGGATGATGATCCGGAGAGAGTGAGATCTCCCCACCATGCCTATTCTGGTTCTGTTGTTCCCTGTCTCCATATTAAGAACATCAATATAAATTCAGTGGCCCCTCCAGTTCACATCTCGAAAATTTCCTTGGCAGTCCCTGGGACATACCTTCTCGGGCTACGTAGAGGCAGACACGGATGGCAGTCAAGCCTAGGGACTAGCCGAAGGGATCCCCACCCCCAAGATCAGAGCTACTATCACTTTAGGTTGAACCAGAACCTCAATGATCAGGGTATGGGAATAGGCAAGGAACTCTGGTCAAAGGTACTGGCAAAGTATGGGGCCAGCCTTGAAACCTCCCCAGGCCTGGAAGAGTCAAGGTTAGTCTAGAAATACCAAGCAGCAAGTAGGGACAGTGGAAGAAACGTTCAAAGCTCCTCCTATTCTCCATGGATCCACCCTTGTAACTCTTGGCTTAGCTGCAGAAGCCAAGGGAAGGGAAGCCTCTGTCCCAACTCTGACCCTCCTTGGGAGAAAGCTGACAACTAGCCTCAGAGATACAGGATCTCTGGATCAGCACAGCCACCCAATCCATCCTATACCTGAACCACAATCCATTCAAATAGGTCCCAACAAGCTGCCAGGCCTCCCTGGCATAGACCACCCACCTCCCCCAATAGGCAGACAACTCTGAAGTCACTCAGCCGAATGACTGCTGCCTCCATCTGGTCTCTGGAGCACTGGCTGCTTACTGGTCTGGACCTCGTCTTTGCAGCAGTCCTGGGTCTTCCTCAATCACCAGCCCTGCCCCACAGGTCTGCTCGGGCTCCAAACCCACCTCTTCCCTGGACAGGCTGTGTCTTCATCCATTGCTGCCCAAGCCTGGCCTCTGCCTGACATGCACGGGGCATGAATTTGAATCAATTTGAATGTATGTGGTCATAACGAACTTCAGGAAATGCAACTGGCTAAATTCAGCAAGTCATCAAAGACAGGCAAATTGGAAATGTTTTCATGAAAGTAAGCTTAGTATTGGTCTTTTGGAAGATCCCAAGCCCCTGGGCAATGTGGGAAATATTGATTGCATCCAAATTTATCCAAATCATATTGCATTCCTTCCCTTCTACTAAAATGTCTGCAGCCTTTGGAATTTGTGTTTGATTTTAGGAAGGATACTTGTCATTTTCCTTTTCATTTGAACTTTGTCTCTGTCTTTTTCTCTCTTTGTGTCTCTGTCTCTTTCTGTCCATCTGTCCATCTATCTGTCTGCCCGAGTTTCTATCTGTGTGAGTGTCTCTCTCTTTCATACTTCTCCTTCCCCAGCTGCTGTGTTATTGCCCCGTTGCCCCTGGGTGGGCACTCTATCACCTTTGTACTCTATGGTCCCCTCCGGCTTTCTAGCTCCCCCTTTATATGTTACATTTCCTCCATTCCAACCATCATGCTTGCCTTTACTTCTATCTCTATCACTTAGCCCAGTGTCTGGCACACGGGAAGCAGTAAATAAATAGTTTATGTAGCCATCCATCTGTCTACATCAGTGTGTCTGTCTGTCTGTCTAGCTAGCCAGTTATGCACCCATCATTTCTTATCTCTCTATTATGATATCTCCCAATAAAAGCTACAAGATGGGGGAGAATAAAAACTGCATTTGGAACCAGAAGACCCTCCCAACAACAATCACAACCACAAGCTGTGTAGCCCCAGGCATGTCTGTCACTTGTCCCCTCAGAGCCTTAGTTCCCTCATTTATCAAGTGAGGAATCATGATTCTTGCCCTCCCTACTTCATATGGATGTTGGCAGCCGTCAAGCTTTGGAATGCACACAAGAAATGGGAGTCATGACTGTAATCTGATTTCTGTCCCCTGATGCTCCTTCCATCAATGCTTTTTTGGTGTCACAGAAACCAGATTTTATTACACATGCCATACTTTTATTTAAAATAATGTTTTCATTACAAACACTCAGTATCCAAAGAGATTGCATTTGAGAACAAAAGGAATATTGGTAGGGCCCTTGAGGAGATTTGCGAGCTTAGAATAGGGTTCCATTTTCCCATTTTCATGGAGTTACATGACCCAGAGACAGAGCCCATGAGAGAAGAGACATTTCTGTGGGAGAACATCTTTACCTTCACAAGGCAATGGGATTTTATCCAAGACACAAGAAACTCCTTAACTCAACTTACTGGAAACAATAAGCTCTGTATCTTGGCATCTACAGTAAAACAGTGGCAATGAGGACAGTGCTCAGAGCTCTTGGTCTCCTTACAAAGCAGCACTGTAACAAAAGAAGACCAACGAGGCTTTGGTGCTTGGGCATCATTGCCCAAGAGATACATTTACTTGTTTTTTATTGCATTTTTAAAATTACATGTAGAAACTGTAACTAATTAAATGTAGAGGTTTGACTAAATATGAGACTTCCAAAGTAATATTGTGGTTACCAATTAAAATATTATAGCTCAAGTCAAAATGACTTTAGTAGCTCTTATTTACAAAGAGGTGGAAAGAGTGAAAGTAGAGAAATGTAGGAAGAGGGTAGGGAAAAAGCCTAGCCAGTCACACTGAGTGTTGCTCTGGTGTTCATCTCAATCCCAGCAGGGCTTGTTAACCCTCAGCCAGAGGACACATTGGTGTCTTATACAAAGGTTCCACTAACTCAGCCTCCTCCAGGAGAAGGAGGCCTCTCCAGAAATAATCTCTCCAAAAGCCAGGAAGGGAAGACCAGCTACTCACTCACCCAAGACAAAGTCCAAAGGAGAAGATCCAGAAGCAGTCCAAAAAGTAGTCCAAGAGCCAAGGTCCCAAGTCCAGAGCCACCTCCAAGAGGCAAGTCACCAGTTAAAGCTCCAAGTCAAAGATTCAAGCCAGAGACTCCCTGGACAGGAAGTTCAGGACTTTTTATAGTCCTTTTTCTATGTCACTTCCTGTCCCTTCCTCTCTTCACAGGGGCTAATCACAGCTTTCAAATTACCTAGCACTGCTCAAGGGGTCAGTGTCTGTGGGATCCACCTCTCATCCTCTGAGGGTGTAACTTGTGAATCCTGGTTGAGTTAAAAGGGTGGAGCTCTCCAAGTAAGTGACTTGTGAATTCTCTTACTTGATTGATTAACTCAAAATAAACAAAGAGAATAAAGAATTCCTTTTCACAAAACAATTTCACAATTAGCTTTTTGGCATTTTGCTATTCAGATTTTCTCCCTCCCTATCTTTTCCCCTCCACAAGGTGGTAAATAATCTGATGTAGGTTGTATCAATGCTTCTATGTAATATGTATTCCCATATTTCCCATGTTATGACTGATAACACATATGACAAATATAATTTTTAAAAATACATGAATGAAATAAAGTGGAAGCTGGCATTCTTTGATCTTCGTTCAGATTCCAATAATTCCTTCTTTGACTACATTTTTTTATCATGAGTCCCTTGGGGTTATCTTAAAGACTTGCTTTGCTAAAAATGGTTTAGTCCTTCACAACTGATAATCATATAATATTTCTATTCTCCTGGCTCTACTCACTTCACTTTGCATCATCAGTTCATATAAATCTTTCCAGGTTTTTCTGAACTTATCATGTTCATCATTTCTTCTGCCATAATAGTTTTCCATTACAACCAAATACCACAATTTGTTCAGTCATTCTTCAATCAATGGACAACCCCTAGGTTTTTAATTCATTGCCACTACAAAATGAATGGCTAAAAATACTTTTGCACAAGTAAGGCTGTTTCTCTTATCTTTGATCTCTTGGGGTTACAGACCCAATAGTATCATTGAAGGGTCAAACACTATGCATAGTTTTATGGCCCTATGTGCGGTTCCAGTTCCATATTACTCTACAGGATGGTTATATCAGTTCAAAGTTCCACCAACAATACATTACTGTCTCAATTTTCCCACATCCCCTCCAATATTTGTCATTTTCCTTTTTTGGCATATTAACTACACTGATAGGTGTGAGGTGGTGTCTCAGAGTTTTTTTATTTTTTTAATTTGGACATTTTTATTTAATTAATTAATTTAGAAAATTTTTCCATGGTTACAAGATTCATGTTCTTTCCCTCTCCTCCCTCCACCCCCTCCCATAGCTGACATGAAATTCCACTGGGTTTTACATGTGTAACTGATCAAGACATATTTCCATATTATTAATATTTGCATTAGGGTGATCATTTAGAGTCTACATCCCCAATCATATCCCCATTGAACCATGTGATCAAGTAGTTGTTTTTCTTCTGTGTTTCTGCTCCCACGGTTCTTTCTCTGGATGTGGATAGTGTTCTTTCTCATAAATCCCTCAGAATTGTCCTGGCTCATTGCATTGCTGCTAGTAGAGTAGTCCATTACAATTGATTGTACCGCAGTGTGTCCATCTCTGTATACAATGTTCTGGTTCCACTCCTTTCACTCAAAGTTGTTTTAATTTGCATTTTTCTAATCAGTCGTGATTTGGAGCATATCTTCATATGACTATGAATAGTTTTAATTTCTTCCTCTAAGAACTCCTATTCCTAACCTGTGCTCATTTATCATTTGGGGAATTTTTGTGTGCTTATAAATTTGGCTCCATTTTCTATGTTTGAGAAATGAGGCCCATGTTGGAGACACTTGCTATAGAACTCCCTCCCCCAATTTGTTGGTGCTCTTCTAATCTTGGTTGCATTGCTTTTGTTTCTACAAAAACTTCTTAATTTAATGTAATCAAAATGATCACTTTCATTTTTTATAATGTTCTCTGCCTTACTTGATCATAAGTTCTTAAACTTGTTTATGGTATCACCTTTTATTTTTTGACCAAGCATTCATTTTTATTTTATCTGGGTGTATGGGTGAGATGTTGATCTATGCCTCATTTCTGCCATCTTGTTTTCCAGGCTTCCTAGAAGTTTCTGTCAGATAGTGAGTTCTTCCCCCAATAGCTTGGATCTTGGTGTTTATTGAACACTAGCTTACTATGGTCATTAACTGCTGTGTTTTGATTACTGAGCCTATTCCACTGATCCACTACTCTATCTCTTAGCCAGTATCAGATTGTTTTAATGATTTCCACTTTATAGTCTAGTTTGAGATCTGGTATTACTAGGCTTCCTCCCTTCGTGTTTTTAATGAATTCCTGTGATATTCGAGACCTTTTGCCCTTCCAGATGAATTTTGTTATTTTTTCTAGTTCTAGGGAATCACTATTGGGCAGCTTGATTGGCATGGCACTGAATAGGTAAGATTATCATTTTTATTATGCTGGCTTGGCCTACGCATGAGCAACTCACTTTTTTCCAATTGTTAGGTCTGGATTGATGTCTGAAAAAATTGTTTTGTAATTCTGTTACTGGATTTGTTTTGGTAAGTATACTGCTAATGTTTTATATTGTCTACAGTTATTTTAAATCAAATTTCCTTTTCTATCTCTTGCTGTTGGAGTTTGTCGGTGATACACAGAAATGCCAATGATGTAGGTGGGTTCATTTTGTACTCTGCAATTTTGCTAACTGATGTCTATTTGGCTTTTGGTTGATTCTCTGGGGTTCCTTCTGTAGACCAGCATACTGTCTGCAAAGAGTGATGGCTTCGTTTCTTCACCGCCTATTCCAGTTCCTTCAGCTGATTTTCCTGCTGTTGTTGCTATAGCTAGTGTTTCTAGTATAATATTGAATCATGGTGGAGATAATGGGCACCCTTGCTTCGCCTCTGGGGGAAGTCTGTCTAGTTGATCCTCAGCACAGATAATGCTTGCTGGTGGTTTTAAATAGATGCTTTTTTTCACTTAAAGGAAATTAAAGCAATGGAATGTTTGTTTGTTTTCTAAGGAAGGAGTGTTGCCCTTTGTCAAAGGCTTTTTCTGCATCTGTTGAGATAATCATGTGGTTTCTCTTGCTTTTCTTATTGATGCTGTCAATTACGCTGATCATTTTCCTAATACTGAACCCTTCCTAACTCTGGTATAAAGCCGCCCCATCACAGGAGCCTGGTGGTGGGATGCTCTTGTCTCCTTACTGGATGGTATTTGAGAGCCTTTGCATCACTACTCATTAGGAGCTTGGCCTGTACTTTTCTTTCTCTGTTTTAGCTCTTCCTGGTTTCGGCGTCCAGGAGGAAGTTGGAAGAATAGCTTCTTCTCTGATTTTCCCCTATATTGGACTTGGAATGTTGGGGAGAATTTGCTTGTGAATCTATCCCGTCCTGGGGCCTTCCTCTTCGGGAATTCTTTCATGGTTTGTTCACTTTCCTTTTCGGTGATGGAGTTGTTCAAGTATTCCTTTTCTTCTTTTGTTATTCTGGGCACTTTGTGGTTTTGGTGAAGTTTAGCGGGTCAATGAAACACCCAGGAAGCCATGCCAGCACTCAGTTTGGCCATAACAAAGTCCATTATATGTTGTCCCACAGGGCCATAGAGCATCCCCCCTCAAATCACTGGGGAATGGCTTCTAAGACACCCCCGCCTGGGTCAGGCTCCCTCCTCCAGGGCAGCCCCCGCCTGTCTCTCTCCTCCCCCTGGCTGACAGCAGCTATGCCACGAATGGGTGGGCCCTGGTCTAAAGAACAGGGCCCATCCCTGGACGTGGCTAGGAGACACCACAGGGCACAGATCTCCAGACCTGGGATCAACAAATGTGGCCGGAGACACTTACTGGCCTGGTGGCCCTGGGCAAGTCATTGCCCATCCTCTTAGCCTGGGGACAAAACAGGGTTTTTAAGGTCCAAAGGTGATATTGGTAAAGGGTCGAGCACAGCCCCAGGCCCGCAGCAGGGGCTCAGCTTGTTTGACTTTCATCTCCTCCCTTTCTTCTTAAAAGCTCCCAGACTGGGAAGGTGATCTTTGGACATCTGAGTCTGGTCCGAGGAGATGCTTCATAAACATTCATCCACTGAGGCCTCCTTTCCAGTCTGGTTCCAAGTTCATTTGGGCCGAGGCCAGCAGCCCCTCCGGCATCACCACTAATTGGGGCACCTGGAGCAGAGCTGTAGTCTGGGAGGGCTGGGGGGGGGGGGGGCCTTGGCTCAGAGCCCATCACAGGACAAGCTCCAGGCCTCGAGGGCTCTCTGGAAGCCCAGGCAGCCCTCGGAAAGTGGGGTGGGCAGGCTCAGCCAGAGCCAAACAAAGGAGAGGTGCCCGAGGGAAGAATGCAGCCCAAAGCCAGGTCCCAGCTGACAGCCTCCGAGTTCTCCACACGGCCGGCCGCTTAGTAATGAGTCGACTTACAGCAGAAGCAGTGCGGTGGGGACAACAGCCCGGGAAGGCTCTGGCGGTGCCCGAGGGACCTGTGGGCTGGGCTTCCTCTTCTTTGAGAGCCTCGCCCAAGAGAGCGCGTTTCTGGGTGGATCCGGCTGGGAACCGTCAGTGGAAGGACGGAAGGGCAGAGCTTTGGAGGGAGGAATGTCTCTGGTCCAGGAATCGCTCCTTGAGATGATTATCTATTGGGGTGGAGGGCTGCGAAGTCATTTCCTCCCTTTAAGCCTCATTTTATCATGCCAGCAACGCCCTGAATTACAGCGGGAGGCGGTGCTGACCTGTGGATGGAAGCGATCCGGCCACTTAGAACCTGACCACATTGGGCCAATCCCGTCTGGACTTGAGAGACCCTGAGCTTGGCCTTCGTGCTGAATGTGTGAGGTCGGACGCGGGACTCACCCTGTCGAATGTCCGTCCCTCTGAGGGGAGCCAAAGAGGGCTCTCTTCTAACCAGATCCCTGCAGCCCAGGACTGCCAGGCCAACAGGAAGAGCTGAGGACGTCACTCGGAGAAGAAGAGGAGGAGAAGGCCCGGCGGGAGCTCAAACGGGGATCTGTGCACACCTTTGACAAAACAAAGCCCCGGCCGGTTCCCAGATAAAGTCTCGTTGGGCCAAGTGGGCTCCAAGCAGAAACCATTTACCCACAAGTGTACGTGGACAGCAGAGGCTCGACAAGCTGTCACCCAGGACAAGCGAGACGCACGTGGAATGTGGAGCTCCCCGCTAGGGCTTGGGGACGCCTTTCGCTCTTATTCGTCACAGCGCTAAGAAGGAAAGAGATGAGAACTAGAACCGTTTCCAGGGATGTCTCCGCCAGAGGGATGTGGGGGCAAGAATGTAGGCCCAGGGGAGGGGTGTGACTTGTTCATGTGCGAGAAAATGGAAAAGAACTCTAGAGGGGGCAACTCCTCCAAGCATACACACAGTTGGGGAAAGGGGGGTCTAGCCTAAAGCGCTGGCACCCCAAAGAAGCATCTGTAAGTCTACGTCGTCGCAGAAAACGGGGCTAAGCTTTCCCCTTGCTGGAGGCTGCCAGCTGCGCTGATCAGCTCTGCGATGGCTGCCTGCTGGCTTTCTTCTGGAGTCCTGAGCGACCTTTGCCCAAAGGGAACAGTTTGTCTTCAGCTCCCAGGGCAGGCACTACAGCAGTCACAGCTGTTTCTGGGGTGCTGCGAGGACTCTTGCAGCTCCCCCATTCAGGAAAGCATGCCGTCCTTGAGGGGATGAGTAGGAGACTGAAGAACTCTTCTTCTCCTTCCCCATGGCAGAGGGACCCATTTGATGGTGGCAGAGCCATTTTCTCTCAGGGATCCATGGGACACACACTGGAATCCTGGACCTGAAACTGGCCTGATGTATTATTTAAAAGTCCCAGGACAGGCCAAGCTTCTGGGCCTGCTTCAAGCCCAGTTTCTGTGCAGTGTCTCCATTTCATGGGAGGCCTTTAAAGGACTTCCTGATCCTAGTCAATAGTTCTTGAGGGATTGACTGGCTCCCTAGAGGTGGTCCTAGGCAGGTTGGGGGGGACTAACTCAGTAGAGCTGTCTAGACTTTGTTCATATCTAGTTCACACCTCTCATTGATTCAGTGGAAAGGTTTTGGTGATCACCCCCAAATCCACCCTTACATTCACTTAAAAAAAAGCTATGGGGCAGAGCCAAGATGGCAGAGAAGGTCCTCAGACCCATTTGATCTCTACCAAACTGCCTCCAAACAACTTAGAGAAATGAATCCAATGTGTAGGAATGCAAGTTATTCCCCAACTGCTAAATGTGAAGGTTATGATCAAGCAGTTCTTAGACCAGATAACTAGTCATTAATTATCAAATGCTCTAAATCACTGCAAATTAAGGAAATGCAAATTAAAACAACTCTGAGGTACCACACCCAGCAGACTGATCAGTATGCTAGAAAAGGAAAATGACAAAAGTTGGAGGGGATGTGGGGAAATGGAGACACTAATGCACTGTTGGGGGAGTTGTGAACTGATTCAACCATTCTGTAGGAGCAATCTGGATCTATATCCAAAGGGCTATGAAATGATGCATTCTATTTGATTGAGCAATACCATTACTAGGTCTGTAGACCAAAAAGGAAAAGGGCCCAGAGGTACAAAAACATTTATAACAGCTCTTTTTGTGATGGCAAAGAGTTAGAAAGTGAGGGGTGCCCATCAGCTGGTGAATGGCTAAGTTTGGGTAGATGATTGTCATGGAATACTGCTGTGGAATAAGAAATGACAAGCAGGAGGAGGTCAGAAAAACTCAAGAAGATGTATATGAACTGAAATAGAGTGAAGTAAGCAGAACCAGAAGATTATTGTACACAGCAATTCTTGTAGGATGAACAACTGCAAGTAACTTTGCTGTTCTGAACAATTCAATGATCCAAGACAATTCTAAAAATCCCATCTGCTTCCAGTGAAAGAACTGATGGAATCTGAATCCAGACCAAACCATATTATATATTATTTCATTTCTTCATTTGTTCAAATATTCTTTTTTTCCTTCTTTGCACTTATCCCTATTTTTCTACTCAGTATATTCATGTTAGTACAGGCCTTCATTTCCTCCTCTCTGGACTCTTGGAATAGATATCTAATTGGTCTCCTTCCTTCTCTGGCTTATACCCTACACACCTACCAAAGTGTTTTTTAGTATATTGTGCCTGGTCAGACCTAGAAGAAAGAAAATATTAATATGGAAAATTAGTTTGCGTGATTACATATGTAAAATCTCAATCAGATTACTTACTGTCTCAGCGAGGGGGAAGGGGATGAAAGGAAGGAGAGAATCAGGACAACATTTCTTTAAATGTTTGCAAGTGTTATTAGACATAATTGGGGAAAATAAAACACAATACAAAAGAAATGAGCAGATTATTTTTTAATGGAAAGATCTACATTTTCCAAGAGAATACTATAACATTATTTACAGCTACAGACAATATTTGGAGAATAATTTGTGAATGTTCACTTCTAGAGAAAGAAATGGTAAATAGAAATGTGAAAGATATAGTTTACATATATTTTTTTTGCTAAACTTCTCTAGTTTGTCTTCTCTAGTACAGGGAAGGCAGGAAAGGGCTTGCGTGAGAACTTTTGATGTAACTAACAAATAAAATTTTAAAATAAAGCTGAGCCAACTCCAATCCTTTGCCGCTCTGCCCATTTCATTAGGTAAGCCAATGTCATGGTGAGATGGTCTTTGAATGACCCACAATAAATCCAGTTCTACCCACTCCTTTCTTATTCTTTCTAAGGAGAACCACAAAGCCATAGTTTCATTTAACTCCACCGTTGTTTGGATTTCTGGTTTCATTTGTAATAAAAAATGCCTTTGATATGATTCAGTTCTTCTGACTACCCACTTTTTGGTCAAAGGACAAAATCACTGTAACATCGACTAACCCAATTCAGTCAGAATATAGAGTGAAGGTAAGAATATAGCCCTAAACCATGGGACACATGAATCAGAGCCAGATTCTAAAGGGCTTTGAATTCCAGGAACGTGGGAGTCTATTTCATCATTGAAGCCTCTGACCCACATACTTCTTTGAGCTTAAACCTCATGCACACAAAAATATAGAGAACCCCAAACAAAATGTGTATTTTTACATGTGTGTAGATTGTTTATAGCTATAAAGGTGACATTGAAAAAGATAACAATTTTTAAAAATTATTTGATCTAAGATTCAATAGGGAGTCACTGGAATTTGTTGAGTAGTGAGGGGCATGGTCAGACCAAGACTTCAGGAAAAATATCCTTGGCAGTTGTGTAGAGTGTAAGTCAGAGAGAGAAGAGTCATGAGTCAAGGGCACAAATTAGGAGTCTGTTTCATGAGGCCAGAAAGGAGGGAATGAAGACCTGTACTAACATGGGCACCTTGACTAGTGAAGCAGGAACAGATGCAAAAAAAATATTGTGACAGTTGAAAAATAGACTTTGGAAACCACTAAGAGATGTGTGGTAATTTGGGATTGTGAGGCATCTAAGAGGAAAACAAGCTTGAGAACCTCAGTGATCAGAAGGATGGTGGGTGGCCCCCTAATCAGTAAGAAAGTAGGTTCCAAAAGGGGTGGCTTTAGGAAGAAAAGCCATATGAACCATCTATGACAGGGCATCCTGTGTTACCTACTATCCAAAATTAAAAGAGGAGGGAGGTAAGGCTTCACCATGACCATCAAACAATATAAAGGCCAGGAAACAGTCATGCTGGGATCAAGGGAAGAGTAATTTTTAAATGACACTTGCTTAGCTGCAACCTATCTTTCCATTTTCCAACTGGTTAATCACTTCTACTTTGGGGTAAGACCATGGTCCCATAGTGCTGCAGGGGGATCCAGCTTTCCACAGGGGATGGGGTCTTGGAGGTGTGATGGTGTCAGCAGAATGGTGAATGGGACACAGCTTTTGTATTCAACCTGCAGCACAGGTTTCACAGGAAAAAATGCTCTGCCTTGGCTGAGGCTTGACTTTATTTTATACCCTCATGGCCACATATCTACTTGGCATACAGTTTCATTTTCAACATACATGTTTCCATAGAACCTAACAACAGATGTGAAGTCTAAGGAGATAGTCAACAAAAACACTGTTGCTAAGTGTGGGGTCAAAGGGTAAAATCAACATGGCACAGATTTGCCAGAAGTTTTATGCCTAAAAAAGAGGGTCCTATCTAAGTGGGTACATAAGAATCCTTAGATTTAATTTTGTGAGTGGGATCTCCTGGTGACATTCTGGGGCGACAGAGTGGGACATCTGTATTAACTCTGCAAGCATGTTGCTCTCATCTATTTTTCCTGGGGCTAAGTAAGAATAATAATCATAGAAATTCCAATAATAAGGGGGGGTCTTAATAAGGAAAGTCACTCAGGGTGGGGGGGTTCCTGGGGGCTACTTTGCAGTCCCCAGTTTCCACATGTGACCGTGTCAAACAGCATGGTCTTTGATGGCTACCAGCACCATAGGAGTTAGTACATAAACTCCACTTTAAAGAAGACTGCTCTCATCAATGGGAAACTAGTGATAGTCATGGAGAATATGAGTACCATGATCATGCTTGCATAATAGGAACTTTACTTTGAATGTTGTATGGAGAATTTATCCCTTACCAATTGTATAACTTCAAGTCATTAAGTTTCTATCAGCCTCATCTATAAAATGGATCTATGTATCTCATAAAACTATTGTAAATATCAAAATGGGGCAGTAAAGTGACTATAAATGTCTATGATTATCATCATCATCATCTTCATTAAAGATCATCAACAAAGATTTATCAAGGGCTACTATGTGCCAGGCACTGAACTAGCCACCGTGCTAGACCAATAACGGCAAATCTATGGCATGGATGCCAAAGATGGCACACAGAGGGCTCTCTGAGATCATTACTAGAATGGCAGAGGGACTTATGAAGAGCTGCTCCCCTCCCCCTCTCCACTGTGTCTGATGATATTTTTTCACATCCCCCACCCCTCTGCCCAACAGTCCAATGGGAGTGCACAAGGAGTAAGGGGGAGGGGGTGATTCACAGGCAGCAAAGCTGGAGGGGAGTGGATCCCTTAGGCCATTTCCACCACCCCCCATACTCACTGAGGACATTACTCTCTTCACTCACCCCTCCTCCCAGCAGCCCAATGGGAGCACTTTCTCCCTCTCCTATATGGAGTAAGGGGAGAGCAGGGTGTGCCCAGCACTTGGTATGGGGAGAGACAAGGCACATGGTTGAGGTGGAGTGTACAACATGTGGTCTTGATGGGTGGGGTGGGGTCATGGCCTGGCACTCTGTCTCTAGAAGGTTCGCCATCACTGTGCTAGACAATGGGAAAATGCACAAAGAAAGAAATACTTCCTCCTCCCAAGGAGCTTCTATTCTAATAAGGAGATATAAGAAGTACACATATGCATACATATCACATAAATTTAATGTTCATTGTAACAAACACACTGAAAGAAATTAATGAATGAAATCAAAGAAGCATTCCAGAAGCTGTCTCCCTCCAGCCCCCCAGGGAAGTTATGCCACTGAGTTTTGGCTCCCTGTCCTGCTTGCTCAGTGAGGGAGGGAAAGTTTACCAATGCCAGACCATGCTTCCCATTCCATCTGGCTGGTTGCCAGGACACATAAGACCTGCCCAGTCAGGATATCCTCACATCTTCCCTGATGGATGGAGCTGACTCTTCCAGCCCCACCATACCATTTTCCTTATGTCTCTGAAGAACAATGGTTACCATATGCAGGTTCTTAAATATGACTCTGGCATTTGGGAAAGATGATTCATCTGAATTCAGACCTTGATAGAGCTGGAATCCTATGGACATAACACTGCTCTTTGATACAGATCCCACCTAATCCATGCCACCTAAGTGAATTAACACATATTATACATTAATAGAATATGTCCAGCATTTATTTACAGGCCAGGAACTTACTGGTGCTAGGAACAAAAAAGAGGAAACAATTTGTGCCCTCAAAAAGTTGACATTCATAAAGAATCCTGGGTCATTCCTTTCTAAGAAAAAGCAGATAAACAGAAGCCTATTGACCATTTATCTTTGAAAAATATCTGACAATCACCAATTAGCCAAATCATGATTAAGAAGCATAATTATGCCTCAGCCACTTCCTAACTGTGTGACCCTGGGCAAGTCACTTGACCCCAATTGCCTAGCCCTTACCACTCTTCTGCCTTGGAGCCAATACACAGTATTGACTCCAAGACGGAAGGTAAGGGTTTAAAAAAAAAAGAAGCATAATTATTTCCCATGGAAAGGCCTGGAACTGTGTACACCTTCCCCATCTTGCATCAGCAATGCACCCCTATTTTAGGACAGCTGGAGCTACTCAGATCTTCTATCAAACAATTGTAGGAAAACATAGGACATTATAAGGCAATTTGTGTCAGTGAGACCATAATCCACGCAGTTTGCCAATAAATATAAAGTGGAAAAATAATAAAAGTAATTGCTTTGAAAAAACAAACTCATCTTCTTGAAACTAGATGTATGCTCTGGGGGTCAGTTGTATTTCGAGCTCTGATTTTCACCTGAGCTATTGTTTGCCTTTCTCATTAGTTTCCCATTTGCGCAGAACTTCAGAGAATTCAAATTTACTATTCAATCCTTGAGACATTTAGGCAAAATTTCTCCTGAATCAATTCAATGAGTTCTCTCTTGGCAGGGTATAATGGCAAGCTGGTTTTTACTTTGACAAATAAATTCATCCAACTGCTCTTTGATACAGATCCCACCTAATCCATGCCACCTAAGTGAATTAACACATATTATACATTAATAGAATATGTCCAGCATTTATTTACAGGCCAGGAACTTACTGGTGCCACAGAACTGGAGAGAGGCAAATGTTGTTCCTGTTTTGTTAAAAGCAAAGAGGAGAGAATCTGCAAATTAATATCAATGATCAGGACTGACTTTAATTTCTAGCTAAAATAGAGAATGGATTATTGGAAATAAAGCTTGTGAACACTAGAGAAGGAGGGCAAGATTTAATTATAATGGTTGACATCTACAAAGAGTTGTAAGTCACCTTCTTTTGGTTACCTCATTCGAGATTCAGAACCACCAGGAAGAGATATTACCAATATTATCTTCATTAAATAGATGAGGTAACAAAGGCTTATGGCCACCTAGTCACTGTCTCAGATAGGATTTGAACTCAGATCTTTCTTGCTTCAAAGACTAGATCTCTGCCAGCCTTGTCACTACTCATATTCAAGCAAAACATAGAGGTCTTCTTTGATTCTTATGGATTATGAGTAGAGATTAAGGCTAGATGATAGCATAATTAAGGAGATCTGGTGATATCAGTCAATAAACTCCATTGACTCCCCATCACTTCTTGGTAATTTCAAATTTTTAAAGTGATATTTGGTATTCAGAGCTCTTCATATCCTTCCCTTCCACTTACTAGTCATCCTACAGCTCTCTCCCTCTTTCTCTCTGTCTCTGTCTCTGTCTCTGTCTCTGTCTCTGTCTCTGTCTCTCTCTGTCTCTCTCTCTCTCTGTCTCTCTCTCACACACACACACACACACACACATTGATTCAGTAATAGTAGCCTTCTTGCTATTCCTTGAATAAGACCCTCCAGCCCTCTATTATGGTCATTTTCATTGGTTGTTCCCCATAACCGACGTGCCCTCCCTCCCTGTCTCTTCTTCCTGGCTTTCTACTAGCCCAAGCTAAAATCCTTCCTTCTATAAGAAATCTTTCCTGATCTCCTCTACCTCTAGTAGCTTCCTCCACGGATCATTTCAAATGTATCCTGTTTTTAACTTGTGTGTACATATCTGTTTGCATGTTGTCTCCCTACTAGATTGTACCTCCATGAAAGAAGGGATTTTCCATCCAGTTCAGCTCAATAAGCAGTTGAGCCATCTCTACACTGGGCAGAGGCAGAGTGCACTCATAAAGGATGACTGCTATTTTAAAGAAATAGCAGCTTCACATTCGAAAGTGTCTTCATCATACCTGGAACGTTGTCCATTTTCATAGATATCACTAAAAAAACATCCAAGCCCTTTAACTTCCAGGAGCAGCTGTCCTTGGTGCTGATGAGATTAGTGAAATCATGGCCTGGAAATGAAAAGTTCAGTTGGTAGAATTTCTGCCCTCATAAATATGGGCCGGTGCTCCCCAAAGTGCCATCGAAACACTCACTAGTGATCGAAGAGGGGTGGCAGCCATAAAACCTGGCTCCATTTTCCCCTTTCCATCAAACTGAAAATGCAGTAAGCACCAAGAGGAAGTTAAAAAAAAACTCTTATGAATTATTCCCTCCGGCAGCCATATTCATTTTTCACTTCAGTCATTTGGGGTCCACTGAACCAATAAGAGAGAATGAGCCTCACATGGCCGTATGATTAAAAGGGCAAGTTCTCATGTCCAGAGTCACATTGGCGAAGAAAGGCAGGTAAGAGAGGCTTCTCCTCTGGCCCCAACCCTTCCTCTTGAGGGAGAAGGAAGAGAGAGGGAAGGGCAGTATAGGGCATGGGTGCTGCTCCAGACAGATGCCCTACTCTCTTTCCCCCAGGGACCAGCCTGGCTGGTGGCCCCAAACCTAAGCCTAGCATTCCCATGAAGTTCAGAGAAGAGTAGGATCATGTAGGTAGAATAATGAACTCATATGCAAGAGCATCCCAGAATTGATAAAGGTTTTCCTTCTACACTCCTCTGTGAATGAGCTGTAGAATGGACTTTCATGTCACAGATGCAGAGAGTGGGCAGAGACCTTCGACACCGTCTCAACCCATGCCAAAGGTTGTGTGATCGCTTTGTGGCTGAAATCAGTCCCATCCTCCATACTCCCAGCCAGATCTGCTGCCCAACTACTACTAGTTCCCCTGGGCCTGGGGCTTGCCGCAAAGTCAGGACAATCATTCCACAGTAGTAAGGGGAATCGGTTGTTTTGTTAGCTGGCCTTGAAACCAAGCTGTCATTTATGACAACAATTCCGAAGGAGACAAGAGCCCAACTTCTGTACCCAGGCACCTTGGAAGAAGATTCTGAGGACACAGCTAGTTAGGAAACTGGGGATAGCTTTCTTCCTTACAGCAAGCCGGAATGGGTCCCTAAAGAAACCATTTGACAGCCTCACCACTGCCCAGACTTAGGGAAAAACATTTTCAAAGTGCCTAGAGTCTAGCCTGGCAAACTGAGGTCCCCCCATAGGTACACTTCCGGTCAGAGCTGGTCAAATCAGGCTCCTGGCAGGAAACTGGAGTAAAAGTGGTCCTAGCATAAGCTACTTCGATTCTGAAAGCTTTTATTAAGTGTCTACTATGTGCCAGGCACTATGCCAATGTGCTAAGCTTAAGGTTCCATGCCAAGTCCTGGGATCCAAAGATATCTTCTCCCTCTGTCTCTGTCCCTGTGTCTCTCTGTCTCTCCCTCTCTCTTACACACACACACACACACACAGAGTAGCAAAGTGATATCAAGAAAGAGAAGTCCCTACAATGAAAGGAAAGGACTCATGTCACACAGTCGGGGCTCCCAAGGGGAGCAACACTTTGCTCTAAATGCTTCATTTCTCAGCTTTTCATTTGTGACTATAAGGCCATGGATGTCCTTGGGTAGGTCATCAGCTAGAAAAGCCATCCAGGAACCTCTGAGCATCCTGGATCATGCCCCGGGGATAGCATGCCCTAGGCACCCAGTAGCTTCCCAACATGCCCTGGGGCTCTCCAGCTCAGAAAGGGCTAGGTTGGACTGTGGGGAAACAAGTTGGGTGGTGCCCATGGCATCTCCTAAGCTTCCCTGGGCTGAAAGGAGATAAGAAGTTTCTAAATTTAGCGGCTCTCTCCCTGCAGGGATGCAGACAGGCTGGCAGGGTGCAGAGTTGAAAACTATGCAAATGAGCACCCTCCACAGGCTGCCTGGCCGGGCTTGGCTTTTTTGTTCATTTTGATTTCCAAAATGGGTTTATTAGCCATGCATGGCCTGCCTTAGCTGTTCTTGGGCATGGAGGGAGGGCTGGACATGGTGTGCCCCAGGTGAACAGAAATGGCCTTCCTGGAGAGAGTCACTCTTCTCATGAGCAAATACAACATCTCAGAAGAAAAAGGAACCCGTGTCACTCGGACCCGAGCGGTGGTCCTCTCACACTCCCCACAAATTGGCAAAAAGCAGCAATTCCATGTGACTCTGGAATTAAAATCGAGCCTGGCCTGGAGCCCAGAAAGGACCCTGGCTTCCCTGTGCCCTCTGCCCTCACTAACCTGGCATCCATGTGTACACGTGTGGCCTGGCCCAGAGGAACAGAAGCCTCTGCAAGGCAGGACCTCGTCCACTTTTATCTCCGAGCCTCCAGAGTATAGCACTGTCCCTAGCATAGAGGAACTTCTTGGCCAATGCATATTGGTTCTTTGATTGACAATGGATGAATCTGTGACCTGTCCATCAAAAGGCAGAGGGAGGGATTTCTCCCCTCCCCATCAGGGGATGCCGACCCACATAGGATCACAGCTCAGTTATCATAACTCACCAGCTGTACTGATTCATGGACATTATGGTGGGGATTAGAGAAATCTTCCTTTGGTTTGGCTTTCTTTCCATAGCACCCATTCACCAAAGCCCCTGTCCCAAGGGGTGTGGGTGTTATTTTTCCTGAAATCTTCTTACTCCTTTTGTCTTACCCTGAAGTCCCAGCCCATCACCCCCAACCTGAGGGTCTCTCTCAGGACTGTGGAATCCCCAGCCCGAGCCCTTGGTTCCAGAGGGGTTCCAGCCCTGTGGGCTCCCCTCACTCCCCATTAGCTCATTGCCTAGACTTCCATCTCCTCGCTCCCCTCCTTCGTCCTCCTCCTTGCGTTGCGCCTCCTTCTTAGGGGTTGTCCCTGACTCTAAGATGAAAGCCTCCTGAGTACAGATCCTGTCTTGTAACCCTGCAGCATAGCCCAGAGGCTGGCACAGAGTGAGAGCTTAACAAATGCTTGCTCTGGCTATCACATGTATATACCCCTATTCAGGGGTTCCCAATAATGGCTGTCTGTTTGGTTCCCAATGCTCGAGAGGATAGAAGGTGCTGCTGTGAATATTGGGGTGAATGTGGGCCCCTTTCTTCTGTATCTGATGGCTTATGAGCCCATCAGTGAATCTCTCAGTCAGATTGTAAGGACGATTGAGTGACTTCCCATACAAACTGCTCTCAAGAATCATTAGGCCAATTCACAACTCCATCAACAATTCATTAGTGTGTCTGGCATCCCAGAATCCCCAGAACATTGACTATGCCCACATTTGGGCATCTTTGCCAGTTCACTGGGTGGAAAGGAAAACCTCAGAATAGTTTCTAACTATTCCTGCTTTTCTTCTTCCTTTATTCATTACTTGTAAAGCATTAAGCAGCCCCCTCTCAACCAGCGGAGAGGTCTTTATTCCAACTCACCAGCATCCACTGCCTACTGCCTCACCCATACATAGACATGTGTGAGAACATGCATGAACACACACACACACACACACACACCTCTCAGAAATGGAAGGGCTGCTTGGACGTTGTCTTCACAGACATACCAAGGCAAGAAGAGAATCTCTCTAACTAATCAAATCAAGAATTCTGATGCCGGAGGGAAAGGAAGCTTCTGTAGGGTTCCTTTAAGATGTGGAGAGATGGGGTGCATAGATATTATCCAGGAAGGAAGGAATGGGGAGGCGCTCTCCCCAAAACAATTGTCCTGGCCGTGTAGCCAGGACTCTTTTGGCTGACTCTGCAGTGTTGTGACGTGTGTGTGTGTTTGAAAATCTATATATCCAAATGTGCATTTTAATGCTATGTGTCCTGGCTAGGACGCCTCTCCTAGAAAGGCTATTGGATGCAGAAGCAGCTTAATGACATCCTTCTGCGTGGTTGCAATTCATATCCATTGAGGTGGCTTTTCATTTTGGGAAGAAGTTTGGAGAGAAGAGCAGAGAAGCCTGGAGCAACGGTTTTCATCCCTAACCAGAGATGACCCAAAATGAATTCTCTCAAGGCCACTTGAGGTTGTTCCAAATATAGGTTCCAGAATCTCGGAATGACCAGCATATCCTGACTGGCTGGCTGGCTGGCTCCCAAGAGAGGACCTCTCTGTAGCATCCATTCAAGAAAAAGAAGGTCCTGTGACTTGCAGGGTGCTTAATCCAGATAAAGCCTCTCTCCTGAGCTCAAGTCCACATCACCAAATTTGCCTATTGCTTACTTAGAGCTGGGTGTCTGTGAGACATGTAGATGTTCAAAACAGAAATCTTTGTCTTTCTGGATAAAGGTCACCTCTCACTTAAACTCCCCTGTCACTGCCAAGGGCACCAGTCTCCCTAGTCACCCAGGGCTGTACACCTAAGTCGTTGCTCTCCCTCACCCTGCATATATAACCAGTTACCGAGTATCAGCACTTCTCCCTTCACAGCATCTCTTCCGGCTGACTGTGTCTCTCTTCAGACAGCTCATCTCTTCATCCTTGGATGGGACAGTGACCTTCTCATTGGTCTCCCTGTCCTAAGCCTCACTCTCCTCCAACCCATCCTCCACAAAGCTAGAGGACATATGGAAAAACAGGACCAAGAACAACTGTGTGGCATAAAATGGCAGCAAGGAACTGCATGCATGAGATCCTGCCCCCAGCCAAGAGGCTTATCCCCCAATAAGGGAGCTGCCACAGCTCCCAAAGAACAAAAGGCAGTTTCATGGAGAAATGGGGTTGTGCCCCATCCAGGCTTGGTGTCATGTTAGGACTAGTCCTATTCCTTTGGTTACGCCTGTGTTTCTCACTCCATCCCTAAGATGCATGAGATTTTTCAATCCAGGGGGTCATTGTGTTTCATGCCTTCAAGCATTTATCCCACAACATTAATCATTTGGAATTGTGAAGGTCTCCATTCCATCTAGTCACCAATGATTAGCTGGCTGGGGATTTTAAAATGTGACTTTTCAAAGGAAGAAAAAAAGCTCAGCATGTATCATTTATTATTGAATGCTTTTAAATTTTTACAGTTGAATTTGCTTCCCTTGAATTTCAAATGGCCACAATAGGCACGCCTGAGATGTTGATGTAGCCTGAAGAAGCTCTGTGCAAGAAGAATTTACTCTTACCTCCCCAGTAAGTTAGAGCTTGGCATCCAAAGGTCCCATTGGAAGGACAGAATGGTCAGATTTTATTTGAACAAGAAAGATCTGGGCCTGGCTGGAATGTTCCAGAAGGAGGAGTCTGTGTGCTCCTGGCTGGCAAGGCCCATCAGCAGACTTACGATCCTGAACAAGCAATAAAAAATGGCATAACTGGAATCAGATGGGTCCGGCACCCAAGGAGAACAGCAGTACTTGTCTTTGTCTCAGCTGACACTGAAAACTCTCCCCAGGAGTTTCTGCCACTTGGGGAGATCTAACTTGGCAGTGAGAAGACTTAATAAGTCTTTGGAAAAAATGGGCTGAGATGAGCAGAAACGTGATTTTTCTAAGTTGCTTTGTGGGAATTTGACTGGAAGTTCAGTCTATTCCATCTAACCTAACAGAGACCAGGAAAGGCCAAATTTCCTTTTTGAGGCCCCCACAAAGGAAGCCAGCAGCTTACTGTAGCCTTGCTGGGCACTGTGTGATGTTAATCAGGTCCTCGTTGTGCTTGCAAAGAAAACATAGAAGGAAGCCGAGGTTTCATCACTTCTCTTTCTCTGTGCTTTCCTCCAGACACTTTTCTCCTAATACTTGGGAGCTGCACTTAATCTCAGTGCCAAGAAAATGAAAAGCTTAAGCAGACGCATAATCTGATGGAAATTGCTTTTTGGGAAAATTCTCAGGGAGTGTACTAGATGGATAAATATCAAGTCAAGCTCTCCTCTGGGTACATGGGACAGCTCCAGGGCAGTTCAGCTCCCTGAAGCTCTGTAAACACTGATTGAGCTCCCAGCACAGTCACAGGAAGAGAAAGGTGAATGAGGCAGTCCTCCAAGTAAGGGAGGATGCCTCTGTTTTTACCAATCGTGCTTAGAGCCCAATGGCCCTTGGCAAGAAGGGGCATAACCATCTCCTCTGAAGGGTTCAGAGGGCTAAAATGCATGAGAAGTGTATGCCTTTGCTTGACTGAATTCTACTATACTTTGGCCTGACATGAAGGAAGGAACTATGACCATTGATAACTTGAAAACCAAGAACCTCCTCAGACTAGGTGGCACAGTGGATAGAGCACCAGGTCTGGGGTCTTTAAGATCTGAGTTTAAATCAGACTTCAGATACTTATAAGCTGTGTGACCCTCAGCAAGTCACTTACCTCTGTCTGCCTCAGTTTCCCATATGTAAAATGGAAATAATAGGACCTAGCTCCTGGGTTGTGAGGATCAAATGGTATAACATATATGAAATAATACAATGCCTGACACATAGTAGGCACTATATAAATGTTATCTGCTATTAGTACTGTCATTATTAGATATTGTAGACATAGATAAAAGAATGCCAAATGCAGAATGCCTTCTTCCTCATCTCATTTCAGTCATATGCCTTCTGCCACTCACTCTCTCATCCTTCATTCCTTTCTCACAAGAAGAGGTTAATTCCCTTGCTTATTCGGAGATCCCATTCCATCCTTTCTCCTCCAACAGATTTCCCCTCTGCCATCCCCACTCGTCCACTTATTTTCGGAGTCACCCTTTCTATTGGCTCTCCCCCTGTTGGCTACAAACACATCCATAACTTCTTCATCCTGAAAAGCCCCTCACTTGATCCTTTGGTTTAGGCTAACTATTACCTCTGTCTTTTGTGATTAAACTCCTTGGGAAAAACCTCCACTTTTTCTGCTCTCACTTCCGCCTTAAACTCTAATAATCTGGCTTCTGGCCTCATCATTCCACAGAAATTACTCTCTCCTAAGCTACCCACGATCACTTAACTGTCAATGCTCTTTTGTCAATTCTCTTTCTCTTTGACTTCTCTGCCCCTTTTGACACTGATGATCATTCTTTCTGCTGTTATCTCTAGGTTTTCAGGACATCTGTCTCTCTCTCTCTCTCTCTCTCTCTCTCTCTCTCTCTCTCTCTCTCTCTCTCTCTCTCTCCCTCTCTCTGTGTCTCTCTGTGTCTCTCTCTCTGTCTCTCCCTCCCTCTCTCTGTGTCTCTCTCTCTGTCTCTCTCTGTCTCTCTCTCTCTGTCTCTCTCTCTGTCTCTCTCTGTCTCTCTCTCTCTGTCTCTCTCTCTGTCTCTCTCTCCCTCTGTCTCTCTCTCTGTCTCTCTGTCTCTCTCTCTCTCTCCCCCTTTCTCTCTCTCTTCCTCTCTTTTTCACTCTCTCTCTCTCTTCCTCTCTCTCTCTCCCTTTCTCTCTCTCCTCTCTTTTTCACTCTCTCTCTCTCTCTCTCTCTCTCTCTCTCTCTCTCTCTCTGTTTCTCCTCCTACCTACCAAATTGTTCCCTTTCCATCTCCTTTGCTAAATGCTCATCCAGACCATATCCTCTAACTGTAGATGGCCACTTGGGTTCTGGCTTGGGCCCCCTTCTATTTGCCCTCCATACCATTTCACTTGGGGCTCTCCCCAGCTCCCAAGTGTTTAGTTACCATCTCTTTGCTAAGGGTTCACAGGTCTATATATCCTTCCCTAATGTCTTTTTTGATTCCCAATCTTGTATCTCCAACTGCCTTTCAGACATTTCAAACTGAACATCCAGTAGACATCTTCAATTCAAAACACCCAAAATAGAACTTCTTATCTTTCCCCCAAAACCATCATCCTTCCTGCCTTCACTATTACAGTAGAGGGCACCACCCTTCTCCCAGTCCCTCAGACTCACAATCTAGGTGTCACCCACGATTCTTATCTCTCTCCTTCCCATATTCAATGTTGCCAAGATCTATTGATTTCTCATTTGCAGCATCTCTCAGATAAAACCTCTTCTCTCTTCTGATGCAGTGGCAAGCCTTACCTCACACCTGGACTATTGTAATAACTTAGGGGGGGGGGCTTCCTGTCTCATTCATTCACCAAAGTAATTTTATTAAGGTGTAGATCAGCTCACGCCATGCCATCCCCTGCTCAAAAAACTCCAGAGGCTCCTTAATGCCTCCATAATCAAATGCAACCTAGTCCTCCCACTTTCCAGTTTTTTACACCCAGTCCTCTCATGGACTCTTCAATCCAGTGACACTGGCTTACTGTCTATTCCATGAAGAAGACCTTCCATCTCTCAGCTCTGGGCATTTTCTGTGACTGGTCCTCATGCCAAGAACACTCTCACTACTCTACTCTGACAGCTGACCTTCCTTTAAGTCCCAACTAAAATCCCATCTTCTACAGGAAGACTGCCCCAATACCTCTCCATTCTAGTACTGATAGATCCTGGGAACAAAACCCCTTTCCCCCATTTCTCCCAATCCCTACTGAGACTAATAGCTCTCCCCACCCCAGCACCTGTCCAAACTGTGAGACAAAGCCCCAATAAAACCTGGGAGAATATCAGGATTTTGCTGTCAGGCCTAGACAAATGACCTCCTGCATCACTGGCCATCAAGCCTAAGAGCTTTCCACCCCCAAAGACCAAGGTTCCCAAACCCCTGAGGGACATCCAATCATCTGGACACAAGTACCCAACTTTGCCCAATAAGACAACCCAGATTACCTAATTCCAGAGCACCAGCCTATAAAAGATTTCCCCCCTCTCCACCCAGGTGGAGACCCCTAGTCATCTATTGGTTTCAGTCTCCTTCCTTTCTCTCCTTCAGCCCCCAACTTTTCTACAACAAAGCCTTGCCATACTACCTCACTCTCTCATCTCATTAGCCTCAGGTCACACCCCCATCAACCAGTCTGACAAGTGCCTTTGCTCTGTTCATGATTTCTTATTAATATAGTCTGTGATTTATTTGTACATATTTGTTGGCTTCTTGTTTCTCCCATTAGACTGTGAACTACTTGAAGACAGGAACTGTTTTGTCTCATTTTTGTTTCCAAATAAATAAATTGTTTATAGAACTTAGATGCCAGACTCTTGTCAGGGAAATTTCATGCAAATGGTTTTTCCACTATTCTACTACTTCCTTTCTTATCCAAGTACATTAATTTTGTCTGTGCGGAAGGTTTAATTTCATGTAATTGGTTATATATTTTGCCTTCTGAAATTGCCTCTATCCCTATTTTGACTAAATATTCATATCCTATCCAGAACTGGGAAAGGCATATTATTTACTTCCCTAGTGATGTTTTCATAATATGAGCTTTAATAATAAGAATGTACTATGGATTATGGTATAATACAGTGATAGTGAACCTTTCAGAGTGGTGAGTAATGTAAGAAATGTCCTTGGGCACATGTGGAGAGGGGGAGGAGAGCATCCCAGTCCCCTGGTCCCTCTGACTTTCTAGTAGGGACCTCTGTGCTTGGGAAATGACTCATGTGCCCACAGAGAGGGCTCTGAATGCCCCCTATGGAACACATGCCATAAGTTCATCACCATGGGTATAATATATTGGCCTACTCCTAATTTCAGCGAGGCTGCTTTCCATTTTTCCCAGTAGTTTTTGTTAGATAAGGATCTTTTTAAAGATAATTTGTTTTCCACTTTACCAAATATTAATACTTTGAAATTCAATGTCTAGTCTAGTGTATTGAGTATCTGCCTTTATTTTTAACCAAAACAGATAGTTTTCTTGATTGCTGCTTTATACTATAGTTTGGCATATTAAAGTGCTATTCCATATTTTTCCTTACCTCTTTTCATAATTTCCCTTGATAATCTAGGTCTTGTTTTTCCAATAATTTATAATTATATCAAGATTTATAAAGTATTCCTTTGTTAAGCTGATTGATATAGCATTAAAAGAGTTTTAAACTACCTTTGGTAGTGTCATTTTTATCATATTGGCATGGTCTAACCATGAACAGTGAATAATCTTCAAGCTATTTAAAGTGTTCTTTATTTCTTCAAGAAGTACTTTGTACTATACAAGACTTTTCTATGCTTTGGTAGATTGGTCTCCAGATATGTTATCCTTTTTGTAACTACTTGGAATGAGGCAAGAACTTTTTCCCCTTATTTGTATCCCAAACACTTTGCACAGTGACTGGAACATAAGAAACAATTCATAAATGTTCATCAACTTGAAGAGAGACAGAGACAGACAGGGGAGGGGAGAGAGAGGGAGAGAGAGAGGGAGAGAGAGAGAGGGGGAGAGAGAGAGAGAGAGAGAGAGAGAGAGAGAGAGAGAGAGAGAGAGAGAGAGAGAGAGAGAGAGAGATCTGTGGGACAAGGGATAAGATGAAAGGAAGCTTCAGAGTCAGAAAGACAAGGGTTCAGGATGTCTCTCTGATACATAATGACAGATGAGATACAATTTCCTGTCTTGGAGTACCTAAGGTACAATCATACAACTATTGTACTCAGATGTTAGAAGACTTGCCCAGAATCACAAACTTATCTTCCTGTTTTCAAGGCCAGTTTACTATTTGCTACACCATGATGCCTCTTCTCCTACCATGATCCCCCAATAAATTCCATATTGATATCTGATAAATATAAAAAGCTTCACTGTAAAATAGGTTGAAGAGAATCGAATATATTTTTTCACAGCTATTCTGTGGATTAAGTAGCAATTCATAGCCAGATAAGGCAACAATAAATAAATAAATGAATAAATAAATAAATAAATGAATAAATAAATAAATAAATAAATGAATAAATAAATAAATAAATAAATAAGAATGTATAATTTTAAAGCTTTTCTAAGAACAAAATCAAGGAAGATAGAATCAGAAGGAAACTCTGTATCAGAAAAAAAGACATTGGTCAAACACATATGATAAAATTGAACACACTAAAGAGAAGGAATTAATGCAAAATTATGATCACCAGCCATTTTCTGAGAGGTAAGTAATTAATGATGTGAACAAATGCCTTAGAGGTAATAAATGGACTAGTGGGGAGTGAAGCAATACAAGTGAGGGAGAGGGTGGGGGTAGTTTTAAAAGATCATAAAGAAAATAAGAGGGGAATAAGAAAGGAAGGGTGGTAGAAAGGGAAGTAAAAAAGAGTGGGAATTAGGGGGACTGATTAAAAACAAAACACTGGTGTAGAAGGAAATAGTGAAAGAAGAAAAGGCAGGACTAGGAGTAGAAATCAAAATGATGGCAAATACACAGCTGGTAATCATAACTCTGAATGTGAATGGAATGAACTCACCCATAAAATGCAAGCAAATAGCAGAGTGGATTAGAAACCAAAATCCTACCATATGTTGTCTACAAGAAACACACATGAGGAAGGTAGACACGCATAGGGTAATGGTAAGAGGATGGAGCCAAATCTATTGGGCATCAACTGAGAAAAAGAAGGCAGGAGTCACAATCATGATATATGACAAAGCCAAAGTAAAAATACATCTAGTCAAAAGAGATAGGGAAGGTAATTAGTAGTAGTCTCTCGGTAACTGAGGATGACAATTGTCTTTGTGTTCTTTCATCTGTGATGTAGATGAGTGTGCATAAAAATGCTTATGCATAAAGGAGATTTAAGTGGAAAAGTCATGCATAGAGACAGTCCCACTCTCTCGGCGTTAGAAGCCTGGGTCCAGTGGCACGAAAGGTCATTACATCTGGAGACTTCCTCAGCTGCATTGGATGGCTGTGTTGTCTTTTTTGCTCCAACATGCCCTAATTACTCCACAGTGCTTTGCTGCGTTGCCCTCTCAACCGCTGAACCTTCTTATTGGTTTCTTCCGTCTGTTCCGCCGAAGCAGTCTTCACATGCTGGGTAAGCAAAGCCTTAGTTCACCAGGGGTCTACTACCCGATGGCGACCCTCACAAGGTTTAGCCGGCCTGTCGAAGCCTTTGCCCGGGGTGTGGCTGCTGCCACATGCTAGCCGCTACTAGGAGCCACAAGTGAGAGCTGGGTGTCAGGTGAGGGTCAGAGGTTGGAGAGCTGCCCTAAGAGGGCACAACAAGCCCTCCATACCAGAGATACTACTCCTCCCTGAGCACCCCATACACCCTGGGAAGGTAATTACATCCTGATAAAAGGCAGTATAGACAATGAGGAAATATCAGTACTCAACATATATGCACCAAATGGCATAGCATCCAAATTTCTAAAGGAAAAACTAGTGGAGCTCAAGGATGAAATAAATAGAAAAATTATATTAGTGGGATGTCTGAACCTTCCTCTATCAGACTAGATAAATCAAACCAAAAAAATAAATAAGAAAGAGGTAAGAGAAGTGAATGAAATCTTAGAAAAATAAATAGGGACAAAAAGGAATGCACCTTCTTTTCAGCAGCATTTGGTACATTCACAAAGATTGACCATGTACTAGGGCATAAAAACATTGCAAACAAGTGCAAAAGAGCAGAAATAATAAATTCAACCTTCTCAGATCATAGTGCAATGAAAATAATATTTAGTAAGGGTACATGGAGAAGCAAATCAAAAATTAATTAGAAATTAAATAATATAATTCTCCAAAATTGGTTAGTTAAAGAACAAATCATAGAAACAACTAATAATTTCATTGAAGAAAATGACAATGATGAAACATCCTTTCAAAATCTATGGGATGCAGCAAAAGCAGTACTCCAGGGGAAATTTATATCCTTGAGTTCATATATTAACAAATTAGGGAGGGCAGAGGTCAATGAATTGGGCATGCAAATTAAAAACTAGAAAGTGAACAAATTAAAAATCCTCAGATGAAAACTAAATTAGAGATCCTAAAAATCAGAGAAATTAATAAAAATTGAAAGTCAAAGAACTATTGATTTAATAAATAAGTCTAGAAAGTGGTACTTTGAATAAACAAAAAGAAATAGACAAAGTACTGGTCAATATAATTTTAAAAAGGAAAGAAGAAAACCAAAATCAAGATATTGCCTTAGAGCTATAATATTAGAAAGAAGGGGAAAATTCTATTTTGAAGGCACTAGAGGAAAATAAAGACACCAATTCACTGCCAATAGAGCTGTGGATTGTTTCAATCATCTTGAATAATGATTTGGAATTATGCAAGAAAATTTGTTAAATTATTCATTCACATTACTGAGAAAGAGAGGTGGGCCCAAATGTTTAAGGTCAGGTCCCAGAGAAAAAGCATACTGTGAGACAAGGTTTGGATGGGTTGTGAGGAGCACTCTTGGCAAGGGGTCATCACATCAAAAAGACCATCAAGTTGTATAAGTGTTGCAATGAAGTGTAACTTAATAATTCCATCAAAAACTCAGATTTGTGATCAAAGGAGTTTCTCCACCGAGATTTACACAAATATAAAATATTTTTCCTTGATGCACTGAATATTATCATTCTCCAAACTGAGGTCTCTGACTAGGGAAATGTTTGCTCTTCTGCTTGAATTTAATCAAATGTGTTTCAACTCACTGAGTGATAATATTAGGCAGAATAATGGATGGGACCATGGTGACTAATAGGCAGCAGTCTACTCAGAAGTTCTGGCTGACGGTGTAAATTATGGAAGCATTTCTTCAAAGACCAATTTACATTATGAAGCTGGAGGAGCGCATTCTTCTGTGCATTTAAATGACAGCCATCTGTTGATAATGATAAGAAAGCCAATTCTTGAGACATGATTCTCCCTTTCATGTCTCTGAGAGCATGATGACTTTCACCAATCAATGAAAAGACATTCTCAACCACCTTCAATATTCCTTCATGCATATCATGTTCTCTCCAGATTTGCTGAAAGGGCCACCTTCCATTCAATAACCATATTCTTTGCTCAAAGTAGAACCCTTGTTGAGGTGACCAGGAGAATAGCCCAATTTAAAGACTTAAAAGAGAGGTTGATGAGAGCTCCTTGAGCATGATGATAAATATATGTCTACCTATCATAATCTGGAGTCACATTCTTCATTTCCATTTTGCCCTTGACTCTTTGCCCCTAGACCACTATTCTCTTGGGAGATTTATGGTTGAGCCTAAATAAAATGACATAGTTGGAGGGTCTTCAGGAGTCTTCAAGCCCAGCTTGTAATTGAGCAGGAAATCTCCCTGCCACATCTCTGGCAAATGATCATGCATCCTTTGCTGCAAGACTTTAGAAATAGAAAACTCCCTGTCTTGAAAAACTCATGAAACCAGATCTGCTTCCATGCTACCTTCTCCAGCCTTCCTAGTTCTCCTCCTCTGAGAAAAAGCAGAGCATAATTATGAATCCCCCTTAGAAAGCCCTTCATAAACATGAAGACAGCCATGACCTCCTTTCTACATATCTCTTTTCTATAGATTAAAAATCCCCAGATCTAGACACTTCTTAAGGCATTGTTTCCAATTCTCTTGCCTCCTGCTTAAACTTTTTATCAGATTGAGTTCCAGTTTTTCAGGGCCTTCCTATACCTCATTATAGTGTCTCCCTATGTGGAAATGGACAGCTTTCAGAGCTGTCATGTCCCCTGCCCCAAAAGAAGAGAAAATAATCTTCATAATTTTCACAAGGACTGTGCTTGGGTCCTATTTTATTTTTCATCTCTCTTGGCTCCAAGGGCAGAGTTCTATACATAGAAGGTGCTTAAGGAATGTTTGTTAAATGAATGAAGATAAGCCCCATCATTGATGTACATAGCCCTCTCACAAAAATTCCTCACACATCTCTCTTTGCATTTATGGTGCCACCATACTCCCAGGTACCCAAGCATTCTTGACTCTGCCTTTTTTTGACTCATTTGTCCCATTTGCCAACAGTTCACATGGGAACCATGTATGGCTCTAAATTTGGGGTGCAAAGAAGAGAAACTATCAGATTATATGAGTCAATGTAGAAAAAGATCTGCCTTTTTAAAAATATAACCCCAATTTCCAGTGGGGTTAAAAGATCGCTCTCCTGCCAATATGAAGAACATGGAAATAGGTTTTGAACAATGATACATGGATGGCCCATGGAATTGCTCATCAGGTCTGGCAGGGGGAGGGAAGGGGGGTCATGAATCCTGTCACCATGGAAAAGCCTCCTAAATTAATTACACACACACACACGCACACTCATGTCCCAGTTTACTAAATACAGAGGCATCTTTAAGAAGCCTTTGGAACATAGAAGCTCATGTGAATGGGGGTAGCATCCTATGATTGTCTGCCTGCATCTTTACAAGTGACAAGCCTAAGCCAGCCACCATTTTCTCTTTCTGCTGCTCTCTTACTTGCCTCTCTTTCCTGATACACCCAGAGGGTAGAGCTCACAAATCAACCACAAGACGGGCGCCAAGAAGGGAAGCAATGAGAGGGGGAAGGATTTCTCCGCTCTGCTGGCTCTCATTTAGCCCAGCCCAAGAAATGGGGTAAGGGATTATGTTCTGTATTATTTGTCCTCCACCTCTGGGGTTAGGGGAAATCCCTGCAGAGCCTTGGAGGGAGGACTGGAGGCAGAGTGCTACAGGCAGCCAGCACCGCATGGAAACACCGAGAATCCACAATGCTCAAGATCCAAGCTTCTAGTGGGTTTGGGGCCTGTTAACCGAGACAACGGGCTCTTTAGGAACTGGCTAAAGCTAGGAATCCAATATCCTTTCCCTCCCCAGGGAGTGAAGTGCAAAGGAACATGGATAACATGGGAAGTAAAATGCATATTGTAAAGATTTCTGTGTAAAAGCTAATCTCTTGGAAGCAGTTGGGTGGCTCAATGGACTAATAGTCAGGCCTAGAGATGGAAGGTCCTGGGTTCAAATCTGACCCCAGACACTTCACAGCTATATGACCCTGGGCAAGTCACTTGACCCCTATTGCCTAGCCCTGACCACTCTCCTGCCTTGGAACCAATAAATAGTATTGATTCTAAGAGGGCAGGTAAAGGTTTTTTTAATAAAAATAAAAGCTAATCTGACTGTTTGTTGCTAATACAATTGGACCCACTCCTTATAATTGAGGGAACACGATTGGTGTTCCCTGGAGTCTTCTACAGATAGACTAGACACATACTCCAAACTCCCTTAAGTGTACAAGAAAGCACTGGGAGGAGTGAATCCAACCTGCCTTTCCTTTGAGCCAATGGAGGCCAAGATAGTCTGTTCTGTACAAAATACAAGCACTGTTATGTGGAAAAAACCCTTAAAATGCAGGCATGGAAGAACTCTCTTAATGTGACAAAACAGCAAAGCTTCAGAGAAGAAACTCCTTGTGTGCTCACAATAAATAGAGGAGGAACACGCTATTCCTTCTCCACGTTAGTATTTGGCATAAGAGAATCCAGAAATTAGAGAGAGAGCAGGAATGTAAAATGAACACTGCAAAGAGGAGGCAAAAATATCCCTATCTGATGACAAATGTTTCCTTAGAATAGTCTAAGGAATGAGCAAGGAAACCAATAGATTGTGTTTTTGTGGAGGTTGCTGTTTTCTAGTCATGTCTGAATCTTTGTGAGCCCACTTCGGGTTTTCTTTGAAGAGATACTGGAGTGGTTTGCCATTTCCTTCTCCAGTTCATTTTACAGATAAGGAAACTAAGGTGAACAGGGTTAAGTTATTTTCCCAGCGTCACACAGCCAGTAAGTGTCTGAGGCTGAATTTGAACTCAGGTCTTCCTGATACCAGACCCAACTTATGGTCAGTGAGGTAGAAGTTCATTTGTCTAGGCCTGAAAGGGAAGTTTGGTGTCCTTCCAGGTTTTACTATGGGGATATCTTCCATCCCAGGCTCAGGCAGGTGCTGGGGGAGGGGGAAGGGGAAAGGGGTTTTGGTCCCATGAGCTAACATTTAGGAGATAAAAATGGTCAAAGAATACAAATAACCAATTCTCAAAAAGTAAATTTCAATTTTTCAAAACCTTATACAAGACTGTTCCAATGACTGAGTCAAAAATATCAAATTAACTCTTGAGATTAAATATGAAATAATAAACTGACCAAAAGATAGAAACAGTCAATGGTGAGAAACTGAAGAAGATAATTGCTTGAAGGACTGTGAATTTTTCTAACCATTCTATAAAATGATTCAGAGTTTTGTGATTAAAATGGCCAAATCATCGCTAGCCTTTGGGGCAGAGATGGCGCTGCTCTCTATGGTGCTGCTCATTGAGTTCAGTGAGGATAGGGACATTCCATTATGCCAAGCCTTTGTAATAGCAATTTTGTCATTACAAATGACTGAAAACAGAATGGATGTCTATCTGTCGGGGAATGATTGGAATGATCTAGTACATATAGAGAAATGTTCTTGTGCCATGAGGAATAAAGTCAAAGGAATTCAGAGAACCATGAGAAGATGTGGATGAACTGATACAGATCCTGGTAAGCAGATAAAGAAATGAATAAAATAGAAATAAACAAACAAACAAACAAACAAATAGATAAATGAATGAATGAATGGATGGATGAATGAATGAATGAATGAATGAATGAATGAATGAATAGAAACCCAACTGTACACGAGTGCCCTGATGGAAACCCAAAGGAAAATAAGGCAGAGGATTAGCTGGGTAATTAGAATGATCAGTCTCGGCCCTGTGGAAGAGCTGAACAAATGCTGCTGCCCACTTTTATCTGAGAGGGGGCCAAAACTGGTGTGTAATGAAGCAGATTCTTGAGGTGTTGGATATTCATTTATTGAGGGCTCACTCTGTATTGGACACAGAACTGAATGGTGGGAATAAAGAGAAAAGTAAAAACAGAGTCCCTGCTTTTAAGGAGCTCATTCTAATGGGGAAGACTGCCTGCAGCCAACTGTTCCTATTAGACACACATATTTGGAAGGGATGACCAGGGTAACTATGTAGGGGGGAGGGTAAGATGGATAATGAAGCATTATCAATATTGGCCACTTAGGCATCATTTGCTAAAATCCAGATTCTAAAAGGAAAAGCCAAATGAGTTACAGATGAGAACAGATAACAAAAGAATAATAATGGGGGACATTAACTTTCCCTTCTCCAAATTAGATAAATCTAACAAAAAAAATAGAAAAAGACATTAAGGAGATGAATCTTCGATTCATTAAAAATAATCGATATCTGGAGAGCCCACACACACCTGCATGAGCCTAGCAATCGATGTAAGCCTGAGCATGCACATAATCTAAACATAGTATCTAGTAGGTGGAGAATTGTCATATAGTTCTAGATTTATAAAAATGTTTCTTGTTTGAGAGTAATTGTAGGATAAGGAACTTGCTGCCTTCCCTAATCAAGAAAGGGAACTGTTTGGAGAAGGTGCCGTGGAGATGTCTGCAGCAACCTCACACTGCACCAAAGGATCCAGAATGAACTTTGGGATTTGGTGAATAGAACTGGGGGGTGGGGGGGTTGAACACATTTATTTTGAATGTACTTTGTTATGCCAGGGGGGGCTGCCCCCTAACTGGCTTTTTGTCAGTGTACCTAGCAATAATCAGTTCTGCTCTCTTTCCCTTTTATTTCCCTCTTATAATCCCCAAATTATTATTATTTCCCTTAGAAAGGGCAATATTGTATGTACCTCTAGTTGGAGATCTTTAGGAATGTAAGTTGGTTATGTATAACTGATTCCATGGGGAAACTAGGCATATAAATCTGGGGTAGTTCTACATGCTTGTTTTCCATGGGAATTACAGGGGGGTAGTATAATTAATTTCTGTACCCTAGAACTTCAATTCCCAGCATCCCATGTTCCTTCTCACCTTAGATGCAGATGTAGGGAGGATATAAGTTTGGTGTAGCCCCACTTCTCACTCTCTCTTCCTATGATCCCATTTGGTGGAAGTGGTGTGAGGTGAGTGGCAGGAGAATCTACTCACCTGGCCTTATATTTTCTTAGATAATTACCTTTTTGTTCTTTTACTTCAAGTGATTATTAATAAAGACTATAAAATATAATACTTGGAGTATTGGACATTAATTTTAATCTTACATAAGACAACAATGGTTTAGAGAGCATAAATACTCTGCAAATGTCTTACTTTAAGAATCAGCAAATTATGGAGGTAATCCTGCATTCCTGAGAGGTTCTGGCATTGGAACAAACCTTCCACCGGTACGACCAAGCTGGAAAGATTTGGTTTTGGAAAGAGTATGGTCCCGGCAATAGATTGTGTCCAGTTCCTAAGGACCAATATAGCTAAATATGTCCCTGAAAATGTATGTGAACTAAGAACCAGGCAGGTTAAGTTGATCAAATTAAATGCAGATAGGAACATGGAAAAAGAGGTCTAACATATTGCTAGAGCAGCCGTGAATTGTTTTTTTAGAAAACAAAATGGAAATATATATTAAAAGCCATAAAGTCTTTCATGCTCTTTGACCTAGGGAATCTCATTACTAGAATTAGACCCTAAGGGCATTACTGAGACAGTAAATAGCTGTGTGTTTATGGAAATATGTTTGGCAACTTTGTAATGACTAAATAAAACAAATGCAATACATGGGAGAAATGGCTGATTGGATTGTGATATTATAATGTAAGGGACTATATTATGTTATTCAAAATGATAAATGTTAGAAATGTAAAGAAAATAAGGGAAATATATGAAGAGATTGTAGGAAAAAAGACCCCTACCCCCTTATACTTGATTGGATTTTAGTGATAGTAATAGGTTTAAGATAATCAGTATTGTGATTCTAAAGTGATTCATATAAATTCCATTATAATCTTAAAACAATCAATAAAATTCATAATTTTACAAGGATTTCTAACTAAAGCATTAAACCTGCTTCTAACGGGACAGCTCCTCCCTAAGATTGTACTTCCCTTTATCATAAGATGCTGACTATCCGGATCTCATGTCCGAATATGGCACAAGCATCACGCCCCCTTTCCTGTTTGTAAATAGTCATCTCTTCCCCCAGATCATAGGAGAGGAGGAAACGGTCACTTGACTAGACTAAGTCATTAGTCAAAGGACTAATATGGGCTTTCTGAAGTGAACTAACCAATCAGCTTTGTAATTGAGTAACTGTTTCTAAAATAAGTTCTATATGATGTTATGTCTTGCGATCTTGTACGGAAGTGTTCATTTAGTTATAAAAACCAGGTCTCAACCTCTGGGTGTTGTCTCTTGCCGGGGTCCAACAATGTAGTACATGCAAGAGAACGCTTTTATTGGAGGACTTGGCCCTCTTCCAATAAAATCTAACTTTCTAGGAGAAATTTGACTGTTGACTTTATTTACCTAAATTGTCTCTATAGAGTCTCTGAGTTTCTATTTCACAAGATGAAAAGGGAACAAGAATAATACATACTATGATTATATAAAATCAAGAGAAAAAGGTATTCAAGCAAAACAAATCCAAAGGAAAACAATGAGAGGTGCACATACAGTATAAATGGAATGTATTTTCAGAGAGATGGAAATTATGGATGAGAGTGTAAACCTGGAAAAGGCCTCTGGAACGTAGTTTAGCTGAGCTGAGTCTTGAGAGAATCCAAGGAAGCTCAGAGGCAGAGATGAGGAAGGAAGGATTTTCAGGCATGAGATAGAGTCAGTGAAAATACCCCGTCAGGAGATTCAATATCTTACAAATCAGTCAATAAGCATTTATGAAGCAGCTATCATGTGCCAGGAATTGTGCTAAGCACTGAGGATACAAGAAAGGGAAAAGACAATCTGTGCCCTAGAGAAGTTCCTAATCTAGAGAGAGAAAATATAATAAGCTATTTACAGGAGCAGCAGGAAATAATCAACAGAGGGATTGTGGGAGAACCAGCAAAGAGTCTGATGTCACTGGGTTGAAGGGGGGTATCATGTATCAGAACAATGGAAAAATTAGGAAGGATCCAAGTTATGAAAGGCTTTAAAGGTCAAGTGGAAAACTGAATATTTGATTATCAAGGAAAGAGGGAACCACTGAAACTTGTGAAGTGGGGGAATGTCAGATATGTACTTTAGGAAAATTAGTAGTAGAGAAAGGATGGACTGGCATTGTTGATGTATGTTGGGGGGTGTTTGTTATAAGGTGTGATTTTCTGGAGGGTTGAACTCAAGTGGGAGATAATATCTGGAAATGACTTGTATATAAACAAAAAGGCATCATTTTCAGAGAGAATACACCCTCCTCTGCCTCTTATAATCCTTTGCTGTTATTGCTTAGTTCTTTAGTCATGTCTCACTCTCTATGACTCAATGGACCACCGTTTCCATGGGGTTTTCTTGGCAAATACACTGGAGTGTTTCATCATTTGCTTCTCTGATGGATTTAGCAGAGGTCAAGTGACTTGCCCAGGGTCCCACAGCTAGTGTCTGAGGTCAGATTTGAATTCAGGTCTTTCTGACTATAGCTCCCTCTCTATCTCTAAATAATATCATGCCTTATAATCCGTAGCTTCCTCCAAAACTCATCTAGTGAGACAGCTCTTACTGAAAGCCTATCTTGGCTCTTCCCTCCCTCAATTGTTATTATTCTCTCCACGTTGAAGTTACTTCCTATTTATAAATCCATTGTATTTTCTCATCTGCACCTTAGCAGAGCCTTCCCTCCCCTAGTAGAGTGGAAGCTTGTTGAGGTCATTCTATTTGTACTTTCTTTGTATCTTCACTGCCCACTCTTGTAAGTGCTTAAAACCTTGTTGAACTAAATAGAATCCTTAGAAGAGACTTACTTTTCCTGCTCATCCCAAGAAAGGTCGTACTAGCCAGATCTTTCTAGTTAGTGGAGGTAGGTCCCCCGGCCCCCCCTTTTCTCTCAGCAGAGGGCTTGTAGATTAACAATCACTCTCTTCTATTATGCTGGTCTATTTATTGGCACGATCACCAGTCATGGTCCCGTTGGCAGCTGTCTGATGTGTCCCTCTTTCATCTTTCCTCACCTGAATGCAGGCAGCAAATCACTTGAGCCAAACTGTCTTTGACATGCGGGTGGCCAGGAGGCCTGGCATCATCATCGTATCTCAAATTCGCAGAGACAGGTTATCGCAGAAGAGACTGTGAAGGTGGCATCACGACAGACGTCAGCCCTCGTGGACTCAGAATCCGTCCCGGATACTTTTATTCTACATGGGAACCCCACGCAGAAGTCAGTTTTCCACAGACAGAAATTGGAGGACTAAGACCATTTCGGGATGATTCAAGCAAAAACCCAAATGGTTCCGATGATGATTGGATTTTCTTTCTTGCATGTGGGGAAGAGAGAGGAAGCTCAATAACTTCTTCTGAATACGTCTAGTTTCTAGTCTGTTCTAGTAGTTCTCCTAACCCTAACCCTAAGCCTCCCATCCTGGAACAATATCCCCAAAGCAGATTCCACTGAGTCGACTCCTCTAGGCTCAAGGATGTCCCCTCCTAAAGCCATGTCTCACGAGCCCCAGTGATGAGCTTAACCTTTCAATAATCTGCTGGAAGACAGAGTTGGCCTATAATGGAGCACTTATTGAAATGGGAGCATGATCCAATGGACAAAAGAATGCCTCCACCCCTTCCATTATTGGGGGTTTGCTTTCCTGAAGGAATGAGTGAGAGTGAGGAAGTAGAGATCACGTGTGAGAGAAGCTCATGAGGAGGATATCTGTGAACAGGCATCTCATGCCTTGGACACCGAAGAGGGAGTGAAGGGCTCTCATGAGGTCCTTTAGTCAGTCAGTGAGTCAACTAAAACTGCACTCTGGGAAAGATATCATGCCTGGACCTGTTCCTCTGCCAGGATCCCTGTTCTGTCCAGAAGACGCCAATCCTACAAATGACCGTGGCCTCTCTCTCCTCTGTAGCTGACTTGTAATGCTTATCTAAAGCACCCCTATGCTGTGCATGTGTGTGTGTGCGTGTGTGCATGTGTGTGCGTGTGTGTGCATGTGTGCATATGTGTGTGTATGTGTGCATGTGTGTGTACGTGTGTGTGTGTGTGTGTGTGTGTAAGAACAAAAGTCCCAATCCTAGGGCAAGTTGAAGACTCCTCCAAGCCTATTTCTTCCGTCTGGGCTCTGAGGCCTGCCATCTTCTTGTCAGAGCAACAGATTCAAGCTCCCTTCTTCAACCTCTCTACCTGGGTTGGTTCCCCCACTTTAAAATGTTCAGGCCCTTCTATCCACTCATGCAACTGAGGAAAAAGGAGGGAGTGAAGCTCACCAAAGCCAACCATTCATCCATTGCCTTTGGCCAATTCTCCCCTGAGCCAGGGTTTCTGCCTCTCTTGTGTGGAAATGGATCCCTCAAAACGAAACCCTCTTACCACGAGCATCCCAACCTGAGAGCCGTGAAAGGCATCCTTTGAACTTAAACATTCAGCTGAGCTTTTCACACACACACGCACACATGTGCACATACATGCACACGTGCATACGTGTGCACACATAAGCTAGAACAGACATACACATTGAGAGTTTGGTATAGAAATACATTCCACTCTGTAGGGGAACAAGAGACAACAACAAGGGCAGAAAGGAGGGGAAAGAGGGAAGGTTAGATGTGGGGAGGGGGAAGTAGCATAAGGAAAACAAACCCCCAGACTTGGAGGTAGAATCTCGGAGAGCTGGAAGGGGAAGAGGGTCAGAATTTATAATAAAGGGGGCAGAGGGAGTAAAGAGAGGGAAAGCATGACGGAATAGAGGGGAAGGAAACACACAATTAGCACTCAGCACCTTGAAGTGGAGTGGCATGGACCGACACACAAGTATGGGGATGGCATCCGTGCATGCGTACGCAGGGGCACGCTTATCCATGTACGTAGAAAGATGCTTCCACGTGGCCTTCTTCCCCTCTTGGCCTGTGAGCTCTCTGAGCATCTCGGCCATCTTTTGCTTCCTTTGTACCCTTTGTACACGCACCGCCTGCCTGCAGTACACTCGGGAGTATTCGCTGGCTCGCCTTTCTGGCCCGCGAGGACAAGTCCGGGGCCCCTTTGGCGGGATGGCCGCACGAGGGATGGAGGATGGCCATCCCTCCCTCTGCCCCTTCGCCCCTCCTTCTCCAAATCAGAGTGTCCGTTTCCTGCATTGGGTCATTTTGTGGCATGGATTGAGGCCCTTCACCGCCATGATGGTAGCTATCCATTGACCATCATAGGCTGCATTCAGAGCTCTCCATACGGCCTGGCCAGGGCAGAGACGTGCCTGGGCCGTGCCAGCCACTGACCATCAAGTCCGACCCAGGTGGGGCTGGGACCGACTTCTCTAATGTTGGTCTGCAGAATTCTCGTCTACCCCCGTACAGATGCATCCGCGGCATCCACGCCGCTGAATGCAGTGAACACACGCCTGAATGAATCAGAGAGTCCAGGGCCCGCGCCTGAGAGGGCCCAGCCCCCCGCGAGGGCAGCCTCCCTGCGAGTGGGCCTCGTCCATCTGTCCTTTTCCCCTCCGACGTGGGAACCTGCGTCGGGAAGGCTGTCGAGTTCTTCAACTTAGAGAGAGGCCTTGAAGGCCTCCCAGTGGAAGTCCCTCCACTCTGAGATGGGGAAAGTCCATGAAGGTCAGAGCAGGGAAAGCATTGGTCCGGGCTCCCTTGAAGAATGAATGACCGAGCCGAGATTTAAACCCAAGCGCCCCGTTCCCAAACCAGTATTCCAGTCAGTAGACCACACGGTATAATAGACCGCTAGAGACTGAGCTTCTTCTCTCACTGAAACCCCACGTGCACCTCATAGACCCTCAGCAGCATCAGCACTAGTACGGGGGTAAAAAGCCCGCCTGTCCCTCCCCTGCCTTTGTGGCTCAGCGTGCCTCCAAACCTTACATGGCTCACAGAGCGGCCATGAAAGTATAGGCAGTGGACGGGGGATGGAGAAGTACCTGACTCCAAAGCTGTTAGGCATGTAGTGATTAGAGCACTGAGTCTAGAGCCAGGAAAACCTGAGTTCAAATCTGACCCCAGATACTAGCTGTATGATCTTGGACAAATCACTTAACCTTTATTTGCCTCAGTTTCCTCATCTGAAAAATGCGCATTATAAGGGTGCCCAACTCCCAGGATTTTTGTGAGGATTAAATAAGGCAATATTTGTAAAGTGTCTAGCACAGTGCCTGACACATAGTAGGCACTATATAAATGATGAATCCCTTCCCTTCCTCCTTCAATGACTTCCCTCCAGCCGGGAAAAACGTAAGTCTACAATAGTCTCTTTGTGTAAATAATAAGGCAACAAGGGCTTGCTTTGGGTCAGGCAAGGTGGGGGCACGGAGGAGCTTCGTTTCAGAGCTAGGACGAATCTCGGTCCAGAGAGCCCATCCATCCCCTTATGGACCCGCAGAGACCACATTCTCCATTTTGCAAATGAAAAAGCGGAGCCCCAGACGGAGGAAGAGCCCCGTAGACATACCAGAGCCCTGGCGTGAGCCCGGGCTCTCTCATGGGAAATCCAGGCCCTGCCTCACTTTACCGGGCGCCCTTCCCAAGACAGAGAGACTCTGCAGCCAGTGAAGACGATGGGGAAATCCTGACTTGTGTACACGAATGACAATGAAGTTGCACATTAAGAAGTGAGTATTTGAGACTCCCTCGGCAGGGCAGGAGTCGTGGAGGACACGTCCATTAGCGTGTGTGCCCGTCCCACTGGTTGGCTCTGACACGACAAATCATAGTTATCCCAGCCGCTCCCGGTGGTTGGTGATTAGCAAAGAAACTGGTATATTACCCTAATTTAATTATCTCTCCCATCTGATGTTTACAGCGATCGCTAACAGTGCTTGTGCCTAATTGTTCACAGTTCGGAAGAAAGAGCTCGCGAGTGCTGCCAACCATTGAGGAAATGGTGTTGTGAATGATGTATGGGCTCTGGGCCTTGGCACTGGGAGGCAGCAGACTGTGGGGCTCTTTGGGGAAATTAGTGAGAATTGATGGATTCCCCAAAGAAAAATCATCTGGTTCGTCGTGCAAGAAGGGACGTATGGCCGCCTCGTCTGAGGAGCTGAGCGAGTTCTCCACGGCAGGAGCTTGTTGGGAGCGGCGATGATCTCTCAGCTCTCCCGCTGCCCGGGCTGGGCTTTCCGTGCTCCAAGGGTTTGAGGAAGTGCCTGTTGGAGAAACAAATGGACTGAGCCTTGACCTTCCTTGGGAGAGGCCATTGCAACGACTGGCCAAACGAAGCCTTAGAGTTCCTGTTTTCTTGGTGTTTCTGCTCTGTGTCTTTCCTTGTAAAGAGCCACTCAGTCATCGGCAAGCATGAAGGGTTTCCCATGGGCAGCAGCCTGGGCTCCCCACTGGACTGTGCAAAGAGAATAAGACAGGGTCGCCCACGTGACTAACGGTGATTGGCGCGAATGATCCCAGCGAGGATGGGGGGCGTACCGGCCAAAAGGCACTTTCCGCTCCGATGAGGTATCGGTCCCTGGTGTCTAGGCGAGACATTACTGGGGAAGGAGGTGCTTAGCGAGCGCTCAGAGGGTGAGGAGGGTCTCGAGAGAGACAAAGGACGGAAAATGTTGGGATGAGTGTTAAGTGTTTCGTTTGTAAGAGAACAATGTGTGTCGTCTACACTGTGGAGCTGCGCCTTGTGGCTACACAATGCCATTTTTCATCCCAAGTAAGAAAAAAGGAACCGGACGGGTGTGCTAGAGCGGCCGTCTGTGGTCATCTCTATGGCGGGGCTTCTTGGGACGGAGACTTCTCACCGCCACTCCTTTTCTCACCATTTCCTCCCCAAATCAATGGAGCACCTGTTTTCTCCAGGACTGATATTGGACCTGGGCCTATACACACGTGTGCGTGTGTGCGTGTGTGCGTGTGTGTGTGTGTGTGTGTGTGTGCGTGTGTGTGCGTGTGTGTGCGTGTGTATGTGTGTGCATGTGCGTGTGTGTGCGTGTGTGTGCGCATGTGTGTGTGTGTGTGTGCCTTCTTGACTTTTTTCTTGCCCCTGGACATTGATGACTTTGTGCAACTCTGCCTCACTTCAATCCAATTATGCCTGAACCAAAAGACATCACGTGAGGTGGTGTTGGTACTCTTCAAGTAGGAAGACGTAGGGTGCTCGTCAGAGGGAGATGACCCGGGATGACCCCACAGCGGGAGTAAAACTTGAGTAAATGTGACCAGCAAAAGAAGTTCCAATTACCCCCCCCCATGGGGAAAACAGACAGGAGCCGGGGTCCATTTCCGGCACAGTGCCTCTGTCATTCTGTTTCTTAAAAAGATCTCATATTAAAAAGCTATGAAATAGTGTAAAGTCCTATAAAGTATATATTGGGGCTGGTGTGGGGATCCACCCTGTCACTTTGCTCTCCTGCTGCCCGGGACTGGCCGTGTGAGTTAACTCCCCCAATAAATATAATTAATCTCAATAAAACCTATTAGCAATCAAGTTGGCAGGGGCCTCTCTTTCTTTAGCATCTCCGTATTCTCTGGAGAGGGTGCCACCCGACAGCTGGCATAAGCCATGCAGAACAGATCTGCCCCTTGACGTGTGGCATGGCGGCCAGATAGTCTGTCGCTCCTCAAATCGTATGGCCTCCCAGGACGCCAACCAACCAATATGTGAATGAGTATGGGTACTGCGTGCATGTGTGCGTGGGTGATATCTGGTCCATCAGGGTCTGTCCATTCCTTCTCCGGCTTGGACGGCGGGCCCGTTCCAGCACGGCTAGTGATGTTTCCGGAAGGTTCTGTTCATCCCCTTGTGGTTTCCTTCATCCCAGCCAGGTATTCTTTGGGTAGATGATCAGAGGAGCCTAAGACCAGACCTCCAGAAGTCCAGAATGCTGGCCTGGGCTCGCCCCACACCTCAAGGATTCTGTCCTTCGTGTCCCCTCGCGTGTGGCAAGATGAACATGACTGATGGCCTTTGGGACCTCAAAGCTCTTGAGATGACCACGACGGCCCTGAGCAGGCTCATTCCCTGGAACACCATCCGTCCCAACGGGATGGAATGCTGTTAGAATAATCCAATTCTGAAAGTGAGCCACTGCCCGGCTTCGTTTTATTCTTCATTGGCTGTGCACATAGAGAGGAGACCGCCCCAACGTCACCACCATTGAAGTGATTAGTAGACAGCCGCCTCAGCAAATCGGCTCCTAGAAGCTTGATGGGACCCAGTCATTCCGGCACGTTTCTGAACGTCCCAAAGGCCCAGCAGCTGGGAAATCTCATCTTGGTATTATTGTCTTTGCTATTCCATTGCATGTTGATGCAGCTAATAGATAGGGATGGCAGGACTGCATGCGAGATGGTGGGATGGAAGCTTCTACTAAGGCCATCAGTCAGTCAGATATTAGCACAGGATCTTCCGTCCGTCTTTAGAAGACAAAAACCGATGTGCAGGTCATCTTCGTTTTAATATTTGTTGAAAAAAGTGAACCACTTTGCAGGTGGACAGGCCCACACGGTGACCTCAGACTTCTAAGTACAGTTCTCAAAGATGACTACCAAAGGGAAGGTAGATTTGTGCTAAGTCGGAGGCTTAATTCAGAGCCTGAGGGGAATGGCTGTCAGAACGAGAACTGCAAGAGCACAGAACACAGCATCCAGTGGGCAATAACCCCAGGAGTCCACACACAAGGCTCTCGTTTAAAGCATCCCTAACAAGGAGTCACTCAATCTTCCTTCAATGATCTTGCCATACCTTGGGGCTGCCTCCATGCTCAAGAACTCTGAAATCCCCTCTTCAAGCTCTACTGACTTTCTGCCTCTCCCGCTTCCTTCCAGAGCAAATCCTACTCTCCATCCACACCACGGCATCCGCTTTCCCAGTCCTTCAGTGATGCACTAACATTCTCTCTTCTCGTTCCCATATTGACTCTTGGCTAACCAATTCGACTTTGCACTACCGTTTTTTCTTGAGTCCCCAGCATCATTTCATGTTGACAGTTATGCCCTGCCAAGCTCCCCTGTCTTCTGCCTCTGCTCATGTTTACAGCTGAATAAAGGTGGAAAAACTGTAGTACTCTTCTGACTGGGTTCACTGCAAATGTGGGTTAGACAGCCTGAAGCGGACCCTCGCTTCTGCTAGACAATCCTTTGGAACCTTCCTACCATCCCAGGCTCCACAGTGGCTCTTCCTCAAGATGGTTATCCTTCCTCAAGCTTCCCATCACTCTCCTTCCCACAATCTCAACTGAAAACTTTACTTCCTGTTTTACTGACAAAACAAAAGCCATTGACTCCGAATCCCCCCTTTTCCCCTCTTGCTCATGTCATATCCCTTAGATGCTTTCTGCCTCCATTTCCTCCTTCATCCCTGTCTCAAAGAGGTGGCGTGATTCCTGACCAAAGCAAACTTCTAGACCTGCACAAACAATCCCATTTTATTCCATCTTCTCCAGTAGACTGGCCCTTCTGTCATCCCTACTGTCTCACTTCTCTTCAATCTCCATTTGTCTACAGTCCTCTTCCCTGTGACCTGCGTATATGCTCATTCTTGAGAAATCCTCATTTGGTCCTTCCATCCTACCTATCACCCGATAAGACTCGTACCCTTTGTGCTGAAATTCTTTGATAGAGCCATCCCAAACAGAGGCCTGCACTTCACTGTCTCTTGCTCTCTTCTTTGGCAGAGACTGGGAGAGTATTGTAAGGATTTTGGTGCTCTCTTCTGACCTCATCATTCAATCACAATTTTTCTTTCCAAAGTTACTGGTGGTCTTTTCATTGCCAAATCCAAGGACCTTTCCCCAATTCTCCTTCTATCAACACTGAGTGTTCCGTGGGGCTTTATTCTGAGCCACAAGCTCTTCCTCTCGATTACTGCACTTGGAGATCTCCTCCTCTTCCCTAGATTTAATTATCAGCTCGCTGATGACTTTCAGATCTATCTACTGAGCCCTTTTTCTGTCTGTCAAGTTCGCCCGTACATTTCTGAAATACGTCCCTTTTTCTCCTCTGAAACCACATCACCGCACATTGGACTAATGCAACTGTCTGACGATTAGTCTGCCTACCACAAGTCTCTCCCCACTCCAGTCCATCATTCTTTTATATGAAGAAGTGACTCTCCTAAAGCATAGATCCAACCATTTGATCCCCGTAGTCAATAAGCTCCAGTGGTTCTCTACACCTCTGGGTCAAATCCAAAATCTTCTGTTTGGCACTCCAAGCCCTTCATGAACCAGCTCCCCACACATACATCCAGGCTCTTTCCACCTTACACACCTAGCATATACTCTTTGATTGCTTGCTGATCCAAAACAGGACATTCTATCTCTCCCCTCCGGGTATTTGCTCCCCCTGTCCCGCGTGCTCATAATGTTCTCCTTTATTATCTCCATCTCTGGATATCCCTGTGTTCCTTTAAGCCCCAGCTAAAATCAGGCCTTCTCCAACATGCCTTCCTTAGCTCCCCCTAATTCTAGTGTTCTTAATTCTAATTCTGTGGATTCATTCCTATTTATCATCTATATGGCTGTTTGTATTTATTTGTTTTTCATGTCCCCAATTAGACTGTGAATCCCTCAAGGACAAGAACCATCTCTCGCCCTTCTTCGTATCCTCCACACTTAGAAGGCACTTGATGAATGCTTAGTGACTCATCTGAAGACCGCCAGCGAGAGAAGAAACACGACCTCCTGAGCAAGACTCTTTTAATTTTTGAGAACTCCCCTTCTTAGAGTGCTGGGCTTTATACAGTCCGTCGCCTTGTGAATACCGTGCTTTAGATTAGATCTAAATCCTCCGGTAAAAAACGAGTCTCACTTCTCTTCCACGGGCCAATTCAATCCAATGAAACCTATCCAGAATTTGTTAAGCTTCTAATGTGCGCCAGAAATTGTGCCAGGAACTGATGAAACTACAACAAAAGCAAAACAATCGTGCCCCCACGGAGATTCCTGTACTGGGCTGGGGAGACGCATTTACAATCATCCCACACGTAAAATCAACGGTCAGGATGGATCAGCTTCTACCTCCGTAACATCCCTCATTTATGTCTCCTCTCCAGGGATAGCCCCTTTTCCAGACTTTCATCACTTTTCACTTGAAATATTGCAATAGCCTTCTACTTCCCTCTCCGCCTCAAGTCTCCCTCCACTCAACCCATCCTTCACGCACTTACCAAAGACCACATTATGCCCCATTCAAGAAGTCCTGTGGGATCCTTGTTATCTCTGAAATAAAACTCATGGAGCTCATGATCTCCTGCTTGCACTGATGAGTCGAGCCTCTGAAGTATGGAAGGATACTCTGTTCTGCCAGGGCTCCCGGATTATACCTGAGGAGCCGGGCGATGCTCACCTAAGAGTTTATCTCCTGAACCTTCTAGACTGTGCTCCCAACCCCATGGTATGGGTTGAAGACAAATTTAGTCAGCCGGACTTAATTAGCTTGAGAAAAGGGCATGTTGCTTATGGAGAACCTTTAATTTAAAAAAGGTACAAAACAGCCTCCTCCTCCTCCAGAGGCTGTGACATGCTTTCCCACACTTGCACATAGTCTCGAGGAAGGGGAGCCCCGTGTTGGAGAGACCATGTAATGGAAGAGTAACGGCCAAATCCTGGACGGCTCTTCACTTGAGTCTTCAGGATGTTCCCTTACGCAAAGCAGAGTGACCAGCTGGTCTAAATGTACAGTTGTCAATGTGTACCCTGCCCACCCCCAGCTCCTGAGGTAGATCCCACCAGGTACTGTTCTAGGGAAGCTGCTCGCTGATTCAGTGGGAATGCGAGAAATCTCCCAGAAGAGCTCTGAAGACCCAACGGCCAATCTGTCAATCAACGTTGTCTTTACAATGTCTCAGAGACTTGCCTAAGCCAGGCAAAAGACAACCCCTGCTCTCAAAGAGGACACTGTCTGATGTGGGAGGCAATGTTAAGCACTGCATGCACAGGATAAATTTGAAATAATTCATAGAGGGAAAGCACGAGAATTGAGGGAGATCAGAAAGTCTCCCTATAGAAGGTGAGGTGTTAGCTGGCACTAGAAGGAACCCAAGGACACCAGGAGGGAGAACATTCTAGGCATGGGATGTTCTACAACCCATGAAAGTGGGCAGCGGCAAGAGAAAGACAAGTCTTGTGCAAAAGAAAAGCAAGAAAGCCAGGGTCATGGGATCACAACGTACCTAGAAGTGAGGGAGGGAAGGGCAAGACTACTCCAGAGTTAGGAAGGAGATGTTGGGAAGGCCGCGAGATGCCAAACAGAGGATTTTGTATGTGATCCTGGAGGTGATAGGGAGCCACTTGAGCTTATTGAGGATGGGTGGGGTGGCATCGTAACAGGGTCTGATCTGAACTTTGGGAAGACTGCCTTGACAGTCATTGAGGAGATGGACCACAATGGGGACAGATTTGTGGCAGCCAGATCCAATCATCCAGGCATGAGGTGATGAGGGGCCAGACCAGAGTGGTGGCAGTGTCAATGGAGATGAGGAAATATTTTCAAAAGATGTTTTGGAGGTAAAACTGACAGGATTTGACCAAAAAATGGCTATAGAGGAAGGGGAGGAATTAAGGGCAACACATAGGTTTAAAGCCAGGACAACTGGGAGAATAGAATGGTGGTTCCCTTCAAAGAATAATGAAAAGGTTGAAAGGAAAGGAAAGCTTGGAGGGAAAGATAATGAATTCAGTTTGGGATTTGTCTACAGAAAGTTTAATGTGAGATGTGCAATAGGCAGCTGCAGATACAAGGCTAAAGATCAACAGAAAAGTGAAGATTTGATAAATATGTTGGGGAATATCAGCTCAGAGAGGACAGTAGACTATCTGAGAGCTGTGGAGATGACCTAAAAGAGAGAGGAGAGGAGAGGACAGAACGGAGTGCAGGGGGACAGGCTAGGGGGTCTGGGGTAGACAAATATACAGCAAAGGAAAATCAGCAGTGGCCAGAGAGCTTGAAGGAGGACAAGGAAAGGGTAGAGGCCTTAAAAGCCAAAGAGAAGGAAGTATCAAGGGGAAGACAGTGATTAAGAGTTTCAACAGGCTGCAGAGGCATAAAGAAGCTGAGAGCTGAGAGGAGGCCATTAAATTGGGAATTAAGGAATCATTAGTAGCTTTGGGGAGGCAGTTTGGGTTGAATGATGAAGTCAGAAGCTAGACTGGCTTGGCAGGGCAAGATGGATGACAGGATGAAGGGGCGAGGGGTTTAAGAGAAGAAGGCAGTGGTTAGCTGAAATGGGTCACCAAGAGGCCAACATGAGAAAGGAAAGAGAGCGAAGGACAATCTCATTGTGAATTGGAGGGACTGAGGGAGTGGAGGACACTCGTGATGAGGATGGGGCACAGGGGGGTGACCAAATGTGACCGTATTTGTGACCAAAGAAGGCAATTTCGAACTCATGAACATAGAAGTGGCACATTTGTGGGAGACGACGAGATCAAAGGTGTGAGCATCTTTGTGTGCGGCTGAGAGGAGATGGACAAATGGTTCCTGGGAAATGAGTGGGTCAGGCATTGAAGGGAATGACTATCTGGAGGCTAAGTTCCCTCATAGGAGGATAGGGGTTGAAAAGAAAGAGGCTCAGTGAGTTTAGTGAGCCAAGCGCCAAGTCCACTGAGGAAATAAGGGGTGTCCTGGGACTGGGGAGACCCAGTTTCTGGAATTTCGACTCTCCTAGATGTGTGTGTTGTGAACCTCACAGGAGGTTAGAGGACTTGTTTGTGGTGAAGGATAAGCAGGCAGTGGCAATAGGGAGCAAAGGGTGCTCCAGTGCCCTCATATTGCCTGAGAGTCGAGGAGAAGGAGCAAAGAAGGCTGGGGGCTGCCCCGAGAGATTTGGGTCTCCACGAGAAGCAGAAGAAAAGAGAAGACCGAGCACGAAAACACACTGATTGCCGATGGAACAAGTATTCCTGGGAGCACAGGGGAGGCGGGTAACGTTAAAGCGTGACTTGGGGAGGGGCTAAGAGGAAGGAAGAAGGGAGGGGAGAACAGGGTTGGCAGCATGGCAGCTAGGAGATCAGCATCCCTGGGGTGAGTTTGTTAGCCATTGACAGATGGGACCAAATGGGGCGTTCCTATCCCTCAGGGCTCCGTTTCAAGCTGGAGTAAGGGTATGAGGCAGCTTTGTGAGGGAAGCCAGTGTAATGGGGGGCTTCTTCTGCCCCTACAGGCCCACTGGGAAGAGGGAGGCAGAGGGAGCAGGGAGGAACTGGCCCTCCTCCTCCTGAAAGTGCAAAGGGTCAGCCTGGGGAAAGGGTGACTCCAGCCATCCTTCTTTTCACGTGGCTAGAAAAGAAAATGAGTGAGCCATGAGCTCGCGGGACTCAAGGGATCCTCAAGACCAAGAAGTTTCTGGATCGTGCCGGAGAAGCCCAGGGAGTGCAGTCAAGGGGGAAGCGAGGCCAGCAGGGCAAGAGAAGCACCTCGCGCTCAGGCCATGAGCTCCTGCTCTGCCCTCCCTCGGCCCCTCAAGGGATATGCCCAGACCACTGGAGACAGGAAGCAGAGAAAGCAAACTCTTGCTGCTCATTGGTATAGGCACATTGGATCAGTGGCTTCTCCAGCTCAGCAGCAGCCAATCAGGGAACTGGTGCTTCTTTTCTCCGGGTGCGAGGGTTCAAGACCCCTGGAGTCCCGTTAAGGCAGCCAGGAGCATCCAGAGGCTTTGCCATCCCCTCCAGCACACAGGGACTGAGCCTCCTAAGGGACAGTCCTGAGCTTGCTCCCCCCAATTGAGCACCATGTTTACTCCCAAGCTTCCTGCCCCGCAGTGCTGAGCCTTAGAGAGGTGCAAGCAGAGGTCGAAGGACTCACCTAAGATCATGCATCGACTAGATGACTTCCTGATTTGAGGCTGTAACCACTGAGCTACCCTGATGGTTCGGGCTGTGGAACTGAGTGGAACGGCCTGGGAGCAGGAATCATGAGAAAGCTGGCGGCCATGGCTGCCACCAAGAGTGAGTCACGGACCCTCCCAGGGCTGCCCCTCCTTCTCTGCAAGGACCCGCTTAGGACTTCCTGTGGCCAAGGCCCCTCCGGCCTCGGGGATCTCCATCACCCGACAAGTGTCTGACTGGTGAGCTTCAAGCCTTCAGGAAGGCAAAGCGAGAATTGGGGGAACCACGTGGAGACTCTCAGGACGCCTAGAAGCAGCCGTGGAAGGAGGAAGCACTAAGAGTTCAAAGGAAGATCAAAGTTATCCCAGCACAAACTGAAGGCACTTTTTCTGGTCTATCCCGAAGAAGAAGGAGCCACGCCTCACGCTTCTTGCCTGTGGGTTAGCCAGTAAGACACAGCAGCCTGAAGCCACCCAATGGCAGAGCCCTAGGCAGGACTCGCACGTGCCGCTCCAGGGTAAATCCTGTGTTGCTGAAGCGTAGGGCCACCCCCGGGCCCACGACAAGGCCTTCCTGCCATTGGGCAGTCTGGCCTTTTGCTCAGCAAATTAGATTTGCTGCATGGAACAACAAGAAGGCGAGGAGATGCCACGGGGGGACCGTGTGTGGGACCACGAGCCTGACCGAGCTAGCCGAGAAGACTGAAATGTCAGCCTTCTCTGAGCTGAAACTTGGCCAAAGGGCGTTCTAGGGGAAAGCGAAGGACCCTAAAATGTCCACTGGCCATGGCGGCTTGGAGTACGTACGACAACTGGAAAAGCTCTCCTGGGGACCAGCAGCCTCATCTCCATGAAGCTGCTGCCACCAAGAGGCAGGGCAGCCGAGCTGTGAGGACAGGAAGCAGGTGTGGCCACAGCAGCCCCAAGCAGGGTACCAGGCGCTCCCCTCTTCTAGGGCCACTTTTCACAAATATAAAAAAATAAGACGGTCTCCTGCTCTCTGAAATGAGCCTTAAAGGACAGCCAGGGAGGGGAGTAGGCTGCCAGGCACGAGATCAGAAAGCTAAACAAAAATCTGTCATGAAGGAGCTCTGTAGAAAGTGGACAATTGGATAGCTCTTGGGTTTGTCCCTAGAAAAATCTTATGAATAGGACCAAGAATAGTAGTAACTATGCTTACATAAAACCTCAAAGTAGGAAGGAAGGAAGGAAGGAAGGAAGGAAGGAAGGAAGGAAGGAAGGAAGGAAGGAAGGAAGGAAGGAAGGAAGGAAGGAAGGAAGGAAGGAAGGAAGGAAGGAAGGAAGGAAGGAAGGAAGGAAGGAAGGAAGGAAGGAAGGAAGGAAGGGAGGGAGGGAGGAAGGAAGGGATGGAGGGAGGGAGGAAGGAAGGGAGGAAGGAAGGAAGGAAGGAAGGAAGGAAGGAAGGAAGGAAGGAAGGAAGGAAGGAAGGAAGGAAGGAAGGAAGGAAGGAAGGAAGGAAGGAAGGAAGGAAGGAAGGAAGGAAGGAAGGAAGGAAGGAAGGAAGGAAGGAAGGAAGGAAGGAAGGAAGGAAGGGAGGAAGGGAGGGAGGGAGGGAGGGAGGGAGGAAGGAAGGGAGGAAGGGAGGAAGGAAGGAAGGAAGGAAGGAAGGAAGGAAGGAAGGAAGGAAGGAAGGAAGGAAGGAAGGAAGGAAGGAAGGAAGGAAGGAAGGAAGGAAGGAAGGAAGGAAGGAAGGAAGGAAGGAAGGAAGGAAGGAAGGAAGGAAGGAAGGAAGGAAGGAAGGAAGGAAGGAAGGGAGGGAGGGAGGGAGGGAGGGAGGGAGGGAGGAAGGAAGGAAGGAAGGAAGGAAGGAAGGAAGGAAGGAAGGAAGGAAGGAAGGAAGGAAGGAAGGAAGGAAGGGAGGGAGGGAGGGAGGGAGGGAGGAAGGGAGGAAGGGAGGGAGGGAGGAAGGAAGGAGGGAAGGAGGGAGGAAGGGAGGGAGGAAGGAAGGAAGGAAGGAAGGAAGGAAGGAAGGAAGGAAGGAAGGAAGGAAGGAAGGAAGGAAGGAAGGAAGGAAGGAAGGAAGGAAGGAAGGAAGGAAGGGAGGAAGGGAGGGAGGGAGGGAGGGAGGGAGGAAGGAAGGAAGGAAGGAAGGAAGGAAGGAAGGAAGGAAGGAAGGAAGGAAGGAAGGAAGGAAGGAAGGAAGGAAGGAAGGAAGGAAGGAAGGAAGGAAGGAAGGAAGGAAGGAAGGAAGGAAGGAAGGAAGGAAGGAAGGAAGGAAGGAAGGAAGGAAGAGTGTCAAGAAAGTTTATCCTTTCCCCCTCCTGAGGAGCTTTACTTGTCTATCAAACATTCCTGACATACCACAGTTGCGCAAGGTTTTGTGTTGGTCAATGTTCTGTCAATAAAGGTCAAGGTTTGGGGCTTCTGATTGAGAGAATAGAGGGAGAATGAGGGGGAACTGAGAAGAGAACAGAGCAGGCAGGTGGGGGGGGAGAAGAGACATGTAGGCTAGGCACCACGCAGTCAGCTTACTTAGAAGAATATTTGCCTACCCTTCCTAATAAACTTTATAAAATGTATATCTGGGTCAAAATATTATTTAATTTTTACAGGGAGGGAGGGAGGGAGGGAGGAGACTAGGAGAGAAGAGAGAAGAGAGAAGAGAGGAGAGGAGAGCAGAGGAAGGAAGATCATTTATGAAATGCTTTCTCTAAGCCCAGCACTATGCTAAGTTCTGGAGATACAAATAGATAATCAGAAAGTTCTGCACTTAAGGATCTCATATTCTAATAAAAAAGAGACAACATATATTGGAGGCTTCATCTGCAAAGCAGATGGGAATTCCATATGGTCCTCATAATATAGTACCAAGGAAGATGGTGATGCAATTCCTTCATCGCCATCTCCACCGATAAAGCCATATCTATATATGAAGTTGAAACATCTGACAGGATTTGGGTGGCAAACACTTTTTCTAGGCCTTCAGCATCCATGCCCGCTGAGGAGACAGGGAGCTACACCACCTGCAGATGCAGCTGCCAGCTTGGATCTCCACAAGGGTTGATTTCCCAAGATAATGGCTACATGGGCAGAGTTAGAAGTTAAGTCAAAAGTCTGGAGCTCTGGAGATTGCTACTGCTGGCACTCTTGGGCTCCAAGTCCTTGGATGCCCCACTAGGGTCTGAAGGGTTTTGGTGGAGATGGTGGTGGTGATATAATGTATCTGGCATCTACCTCCTTCTATCTCCTACTTAAACTAGCTTGTCGTTTGATCTACCCTGGTTTTTCTTACCCTTCTGTAGCATTTGATCACCAGAAAAGGCCTGAGCATTGATGGCACTGGGAAATGATGTCAGTGAGAGATGGATCCTTTAGACACACCCTAAACCTTTATGGGTCCCTGACAATCAAAGGTCTTGAGAATCTGGTCATTAGGATCCACGTTAACTGAAAATCAGCCATTGTTGCTCTGTTGTAAATGAGATGTTACTCAGCCCTTGCTGACATGATCAAAAACTCATAGTCGACATGAAACAATGGCATAAACATATTAGCACTGAGCTCCACTCAAAACTGTGGGCCAATGGATCGGGATCTTCATGGAACACCCAACACCAGCACCACGGAATGACAGTTTTCCCACCAAACCCCATGCGATCCTGCCCTTTTTTACAAGTTTCTGGGTCACTTAAAATTAAAGGGAGATGTCATTATCAGGAACGCAGCCCCTCGGGATTGGTGTTTGATGGTTCCAAATGGAAAGAGTCCTGAATTCGGAGTCAGGAGATTTGACTTTGAGTCTCCACTCTAACCATTTGCTAATTGTTTGAGTGGACAATCTCATCCTTCAGAATTGTCTCAATTCCCTTATTAGGAAAATGGTCACAATGAGACGTCACTACCTGCTTCCCAAAGTTGTTATAATTAAATGTATCTAAAGTTCTTTGTAATTATAAAGAACCATAGCGATTTACTACTTTGGGATCTGGGATAAGAATAATAAATTGTGTCCCCCATCCATCTTTCCAAATCTTTACCTTCTGTCTTTGAATCATTACCATGTCTTGGTTCCAAGGCAAATGAGTGGTAAAGGCTAGACAATGGAGGTTAAGTGACTTGCCCAGGGTCACACAGCTGGGAAGTGTCTGAGACAAGATTTGAGCTTAGGACTTTCCAACTCCAGGCCTATGTTACTTCCCCTGTACCTCCCCCCCCAACAATTCTAACGTTTTGATGTGATTACAAAAATGGAAATGTTTTTATTAGAATTCTCTTCACCAAGAACATTGGGAGAACATTGTATACAATAGCAGCAGTATTGGACGATGATCATCAGTGAAAACTTGGCTCCTCTCAGCAACACAATCCTGAAAGACTTAATGTGAAATGCTACCCTCCTCCAGAGAAGGAACTGTTGGAGTCAGATGGATGTGGATCAAAATGGACTATCTTTTATATCATTATATTTATGGTTTTATTTGGGGTTTAGGTTTTGCATGAGTGTGCTCTTACAATAATGACCAACATGGAAGTGTGTTTTGCATGATGAAAAGAAAAGAAGAGAAGAGAAGAGAAAATGAAAGAAAAGAAGAGAAGAGAAGAGAAGAGAAGAGAAGAGAAGAGAAGAGAAGAGAAGAGAAGAGAAGAGAAGAGAAGAGAAGAGAAGAGAAGAGAAGAGAAGAGAAGAGAAGAGAAGAAGAGAAAAAAGAAAAGAAAAAAGAATTCTCTGCACCCCTCAGTTCTGCACACCCGGAGCAAATGTTGCTTTTGCTTTGGCCTTGATATGACTTGGCTATAAAATGATATGTAAGGGGTTTGTGGACCCATCATTTTATTGTATTATTTTTATTTTAAAAACTCATATAATATTCATATATCTTAATATTTCTAATAATACTAATAACCATAAGTACATTGTTGCAGTGAGGATGCGCAGAAAAGGTGAAACACTGAGCTTAGCTCAACACCTGGTATACCTTCAGCAATTCATAATTTTCAAATGGATAAATGTCTGAATACTAAAGTTGGAAGATTCAGTTTCAAGGCTAAGGAATAACTCATTGGGGGAAAGAAGTGTTGAGCATATTGCAGATACAGAGTAATCTTGCCCATATCCTGACCTGATTCCTGAGTGAATTAGATGGATTCAGAACCTAGGATAGTTGTCTATACATGATAACTTAATTCTTCCCTATTGGATTAAATGACAATTTGTGGAATTGAATTGAGATGGAAGATGAAGGCAGACCCACCTATTTCTATGGTAGAGGTGTTTCTTTTCATAAGAGAAAGTATTTGATTAAGCTTATGACCCCAAAATTCTATAATCTTCAGTGTTCCTCAGATTCACACACACACACACACACACACACACACACACACACACACACACACACCTACCTCTTTCATTTCAGGGATTCACCACATCTCAGAATGAGATGAAATGTAGAATAGTTTGTGTAAGAGAGTTTTAGACTTAAGAACTGTAAGATGAGTCTAACCAGTTGCCAAGTTCCTGGAGCTCTCTAGACTCATATTCCTCATATATAAAATGAGGGATTTGAACTGTCCCAATGTCACATGGTGAGGTATCTAGGGTTCCCTCTGCCTCTCAATCAATGACCCCATGAATCTATGATCTGTCAAATGGGAAAAGAATAAATCCATTGCTTGCCAAGCATGCTTATTGGAAGATATGATGGATTGAGGAAAGGGTGACCCTCTATACTTCAGCAGCCAGTTTGTTTCTTCAGTGATGGTCAGCTGCAGACCATAGTGCTGTCTATACCTTAGGAGATCCCAGGATCATGGATTTTGAATCAAAGGAAGCTCATAAGTCATCTAGTTCAATCTCCTCATTTTACAGATGAGGAAGTTACGGGAATTCACCCAAGGTTCAATGAGTAGCAAGAGAAAAGGCAAGCTTTCAACCCAAGCCCTCTACCTCTAGAATAACTGTTCATACTGCCTCCATCATCCAAGTTCTTCATTTTAGAGATGAGGAAACTGAGGCCTATAGAAGTTACATACTCTACAAAACCACACAGCTCTTCCATGACAGCATGACATTGAAACTCCAGATCCAGCAGTCTTCATGAATGGTAATGCCTGAATTAATTCCTCACTTGGGAGGGGGGAAGGGGAGGTAGCTCTGCAACAATGAGCTTCTTCACCTTTAGGTAGCCTGAGCTCTTCATTAAAAATGTAGAGATGAGCCTCAGGCCTTTCTTTAAAGCTTTCTAGCTCATTCTCCACAAGCAAAGCCTTCAAGAATTCAGGTCACCTCTATCCCAAAATGAAGCATCAGAGAAGGACCTGAGTAAAGGTTGGACTCATAAATAAAACTATCAGTGAGTTATGACTACTATTTGCATGCCTCTGCCTTTCATCACTCAACATAGAGAGAGAATTAGAGAGAAAGGACAGGTCAAATCAGATTTAGCACTGGGCCCTCCGATTTATTTTGTCTGTAGGAGGCTCTTCATAATAATACCTTACATTGGGCTCATGCATCACAGCATCTAAAGTCTTCCCATATCCATTGTCATACTTTGTCCTCCTGCAGCCCTGTGAAGTCTTTTATCATTATTGCTTCAGCTTTATAGTTGAAGAAACTGAGGCTCAACAGAGGAAGGAATGGTCTAATGTCACATGATGAGCACATGATGAAGTCAGATGGCAAACCTGTTCACCTGATTCAGGAGTTGGAAATTCTACTCTTCAGTAAAATATGATATTATTATTTGCATCTTAATGAATTGAGGAAATAGAACTTTTCATATAAAAAGTATTTTACTATATTGTAAAACCTTTAATAAATTTGACACAGGAGCAAAGATTTAAACCTAGACAGAACCTTAAAGGTGACCTATTCTAAACTTGTCATTTTACAGATGAGGAAACTGTGAATTTTAGTTTTACTCCACCCTGCTTAGTCTTTAAAATTGTAGCAACCAGGAATATATACACCCCCACTTAAGGATTAAGTGTCGGGGAGGAAGGCCTATGACCAGCATGTGCTAACAAGTGACAAATCAGAAACAACTGACTGACCCCCTGGGTGGTCCCAAGCCAAGCTTAAGCCACCATTGGTACATGTAAGACACAGAAAGTAATGTAAAGAACTGCCTTTATATTTTGCATCATTTCCTGTGAGCAGGCCCCCTTGGCAGACTTGACCCTAGAACGCGACCCTATTAGAGCTCAGCATGAGACCTCAGACTTCTTTCCTTTTAGACAGTCACATGGTGAGTTATAAGGCTGACTCCCCTTTCCCTTGGCTTCTGGAGAGTCCCTTTGGCTGAGGTCTCTGAACTCCTGACTGACTCAGCCTGGGTCAGAGCAGTTCAATTCCCTTTTCCCCCTCTGTCTCTCTCTCTCATTCTTAATTTCTTCCTTCTATTGTAAATAAAGCACCATAAATTCCATTCTGAGTTGAGTATTTCATTGGGATTAGAATTTAAATCCCTGGCAACCAACTAAAATTATATTCAGTCTCAACCCTAAAATTTACCCTTAACAAAACCAAGGCCAAGAGAGATTATATGACTCATCCAAAATGATCTATATAAAAAATCGGCCTGACCCTAGGGCCAAATCATCTGAATCCAAAAAACAGATTCCATACTCTTCACACTATTTCCATTAAAATTAAAGTCAAAACCTAGAAGGAAGCCTCCTCTTTGGATGTGGTCAGTCATATAAATGTATTAGGACACTGTTAGAATTAATTGTGGTTGGACTCTGAAATATATTAATTAGGTGGTCACCTGGGATTTAATTTCTAAATCCCAAAATGAATTACTAAAGTAAATGGAATTTATGGTAGTTTATTTACAATATTTACAATAGAAGGAAGATATTAAGAAGTGAGAGAGAGAAAGAAAACTCTAGCTTATTCTTATAACAGTTAGAATTTCTAAGTCTCAGCCAGAGGAAGAAAGTCTCAAGAAATTGGGCCTTTCCTGGAGAAAGGCGGGGTCACTAAGTCAGCCCTTTACTCCCTAAGGATGACCATCTAAATGAAAGCAGTCTGAGGTCTCCTGAATAAGTTCCTCCAGGGGTGCAGTTTCTCCAGTCCAACTCCATCTGATTTTCTGAATCTCTGAATGTCCATCTTCCCTTCAGCCCCGAGTGACTGATCCTTCACTCCAAGCCCGGGTGACTGACTGTCTCCAAACTCATCCAAATGTCTGAATCCAAATGACTCTTCAGTCTTTTTTTCTCTATTTGAAGACCTTTTTCTCTTGTGTCACCTCCTCTAAATTCTCATGTCTACCAATCACATCAGACGCTTTTCTCCAGGACTGCCCACTCTTTAGTTCTCACCTTCTTTGGTTAGATTATATCTTTTGAGTTACTTAACTCCTCTTTTATTAAGTCCACCTTTTGTAGTTACTTAACACCTTTTTGTAGTTGAAATCTAAAAATAGATTGTAGCTTACAATTCTAGCTTCACTATAAAGGAAGAGCTATGTACCTTCATTGTGGCAATCAGGAGTTAGCTAAATCCAATCTTCACAATAATAAAGAATGGATCAAAAACTTGACTTGTAGCGACTGTCTCATTGAATGAGTAGGAGTTAAGACTGCCTATTGGATGGAGCCTCCAGCTCACAGGTAAGAGATCAGATGCTGAAATTAAGGCCCAGTTTTCAACTTTACCTCTAACTCTGTCACCTTCATGTGCACCATCTGGACTGGAAGAAAAGTCACAGGAGACCTCTTCTCTCAAAGCCTCCTCTATTAAGGACCATAACCTAACACGCCGGTGTGCTGGAGCAAAGGAGGGCCAGCTCAGTCTCTACTTAGATACCTCTAATAAGGGGAATCCTCCTCCCTCTCCAAGTAATACCTCCTGGGACTGGACAGCTCTTGGGAAGTCCTTGTGTTCCTTTCTGGCCACTTTTTTGCTTTTTCACCTTCCCTCTGAGATAATCACCAATTGGCCCAGTAGTGTCATATTTGGACATGCCTGTTGGCACTCTGAGGAGACTGGGAGCTCCTAGAGAGTGCAACTACCCGTCCCCTGTGGATCCTCTGTGCTTACCATTGTGCCACTGTAAAAATTAAATGCCTAAAAAATATATTATATTTTAAGAGATTTATTAAAGATCATTAGAAATTAAGGAATAAAGAGGGTACAAAATAAAAACCACATGTCCATGGCTGGTTAGACATTTTTTAAGTCACCACTCACCATCATCACAACTAGCTGCAAGCCCAAGAAAAGATGGGACTCTTCCCATCCTCACATTTTATCCTCTGTCTATAGGAAGTATGTTATGACAGGGAGTCAGTGGGCTCCCAGGAAATGTAGTTCTTTTTTTTAGGGTAACAGATTTTCAATTATACATTTCCCCCTGAGAGCCGAGGAAAACTAGTCTCTCCGATGGGTCTTGTAAACAAGCCAACTTTGAAATTACAATAATTTGAAGATATGAGGAAAAGAGAACAAAACCAATAATTTCTAGGCACATTGACAAAAAGCCAGGTAGGGGAAGTCCCCTTCAGCATAAGCATATACATACAAAACAAATGCATTCAACCACACACAGTTCAAATCACTACATCCCAAAGTTCACTCTGGATCTTCTGGTGCAGCTTGTGATCTGTGGAGGCATCTTCATGGTGCCTTCTCCAAACAGTTCACTTTCTGGATTCAGAAAGGTAGCAATTTTCTTAACCTAAAATTACTCTCAAAAGGAATTTAAACTTTGCAATTTAAAATAATTATACACACACACACACACACACACACACACACACCCGAGAGGGTGTTGAAAAACACAGGGATCACTTAAGAATGAATGCATGGCTGAGTTGTGAGGTATATGAATCAATTGACAAGAGAAATCAAAAACATCAAAAAATCCAAATAAAAGAGAAAATAATTGTGGATGAAATATAGACTATCAAAGTCGTGTGTGTAAAAATTCCAATTAAAGTAATTTCTATCCCACAAGTCTGTAGGACAAAAGCAGTAATATTTCACTTACCCATTTGCAGCCAAGACTACAGGAAGTTGCCATACTATGAAAGACAGAATAGGAAATAGATTATAGGAACCAGGTAGGATTTGAGATACTTGGTAGAATGGGGCACAAGGAAAATCTGCCTCTGACATATGTCAAAAATAGCCACAACCTTGAAACCCAAACAAGTTCAAGTCCTCTTGTCATGGCTCAAAATTTTCATCAATTCCACTGGGATTGGTTGGTCTCTTTGACTTTGTGCTCAATCGGCACTATGCAGTTTAACTTTGTACTTCTTTGGTACTGTGCAATGGCTCTTTTTGTATTCCCTTCTCCTGGAATCAGACAGAATCATTAAGCAAAGTCTCATTTTTTTTAACAATCAATGTCATCATTGATACTCTTTGGGTATGCATTAACATTATAGCAAATATATTTTAAACTTATATTACTGCAAAATCAAAAAAATTAAAGAAAAACTTCTCATTATTGGTGACATGTGCTTCAAATACAAAAAGGAGAGGAAAAAAACTGAAATAGTATATTGCACATGCAAGCAAAAACAAAAATAAAAAAAGTTTTTTTTAAATCAAAAATATATAGCTTACAATCATTGACACACTGTGTCAGCTAAGGAAATGTAGAATACAAAGGTTTCTCACCCAAAAAATGAGATCCATTTCCTTTTTAACTTAACCACTGTGTGAGTACAAATGGTTTTCAGAATAAAACAGTATTACAGTAGATAATGCACATTCAAAGAAGTACCAAAGTCCCCAAAATTGACAATATCCCAGTTAATTACAATAGCAAACAAACCTACTATCATATTTCATATAAATTGCTGGATGACAAAAAAAATACCTATGAACTGATGGATATTTGTCACAATTTTTAAAGACATAGTAAATCTTCCAAGCTTGGCAAATATATTTTTAAACAAAGAAAAACTTATTTGGGTCTAGAACATCACCAAGAAATCTAGATTGTTCTGGTGGAAGTAAATTAACTTGAAGATGTTTTTCAGGAGTTCTTTTTTCAGCTTCCTGATTCATAGAAATACTTGTAGGAACATTTCTTTGTTTCTCTACCTTTAATACAGCATTCTTTAAAATATAAATATAAAAAAAACTCATCCAGTCAGAAACCACTAGTTGATTAAAATTATTTCTGGACCCCTTAGAATCACCATTAGATTTTTAGCTTATTAAATTTTCTAAAAGTTGTTAGTCACATCATCTATGTGACAATTAACAAATGAAAAATGGGGGGGAAACTGTTTATGGGCTTTTACAATGTTTTACAATAATTTGTTCAGTAGCCATAGGGAAATGGGAACAGAATATAACAGTAGTTAAAACACAGTAGATTGAACTGATTCAGTGTAACAGAATAGTATTGAATACATTTATATATGAACTTAAAACAACAAAATTAAATCTTAAACAAAACAATCAGAAAAATAAGAAACAGAGACTTTCATTAAAAAAATGAAATCTGAAAAGGCTTAAAATCTTCACCTCCAGTCTCGTAAAGTTCCTTTCTCTATCCATTCAGATTCCTTTTGTCAGTACTGTGGGATCTCCACAGCGAGAGAGAACATGGGTTTTAGGAATCTCAAACTGGGCAGGCCCAAATGGCAAAGAGTTTCAGGGAGATGAATTTCTCCCCTGAATCTCAGGTAAGATAAGTGAAAGGATCAGTGCACTCATGAATGGTAGGAGCTGTTTGAAATAGGCAATGCACTGCTCTTTCATAGAATATGCCATGCTTGTAATCAACTTCTTGTTTGGAAGAGTCTCTTCCTTCTCCCCATCCCCCCTGAGGTAAAATGCTATTTTCTCCAGAGGGAGTTAGGAGGCTAATAGTTGCCTAAGGAAAAAGACACTCCATTTGTTATTGTTGTTCTTGCTTTTACCATCTGCCCTGAGAAGGGACTCCAAGGACTCCTAGCTTCTTAGAGGCAGCAATCAGCCCAGCAGGGGAAGCAACAGCAGTCATGGTTGGGTCAGAGCAGAGGCCAATTTAGGAAAGGAGCCAGATATCAGGAAGAGGATTTCTGGGAGCCAGGGCTGAGGCTGGGGCTGGGGGGGATGGGGTGGGGATAAGCAATGTAAGGATTAGAGGCATTTCTAGGAGGATAGTGTTTGGAAAGTAAAGGAGAAAAGAATCAACCTAAACTCCAAGAGAGCTCAGTGAAGATGCCTCACCTGAACTAGGCTACTAAGCTTCTCCCAGTATTGTATCAAGGAAACTCACCACCAAACCCAGACAATTGCTGCCACCGTGCCAAGATGCCAAGATGCTCGGCACACTGCCACCAATGGCACCTTTCTGCTAAAAGAGAGCTGGAGAGAAGAAGTGATGCTAAATATATAGACTGTTTTTACATCACTTTTCTGCATCTTGCATGTACCGATGGTAGCTTAAGCTTGATTTAGGACAGTCCAGGAGTCTGTCAATTGTTTCTGATTTGTCATTTGCTAGCACGTCTGTCATAGGCCATCCTCCTCAATACTTAATCCTTAAGTAGGGGTGTAGACATTCCTGTTTTGTTAGACTAAGCAGGGTGGAGTAAATCTAAAGTTCACAATCTCCCCTGATGATGATTGGGAGACTAGTCTCCCCAGATGATCACTAAACATAATCATCCTGCACCTCCAAATTTTCTAACTGCAGGTGCATATATAATTTCACCTTCTAAGAGGAAACTACAATATTTAGATAGAAGATGGAAATAGAAGAAAAACAGACAGCAAAACCAATGTTTGTTGGGTGCATTGACAAAAACCATTTAGGGGGAAGTCCCCTTTTGGCATAAGAGTATACATTCAAATAAATGTTCAAACTTCAGTTCAATCAACCACACCCAAAGTTCATTCTGGATATTTTTGATGTAGTGTAGGTTTTCTGGCATCTTTCTGCAACAGTTCATTCTCTGGATTTAGGAGTTAGCAAGCTTATTTCCTTGAAGATCCTTCTCGAACAAAAATTTTAATCTTGAATTTTTATTAAAATACAGCATTCGGGGTTGGGGGCTGGAGGAAGCAGTATCAGCAATGCCAAAGTCAGCAGCAAGGAACAAGGAATAAAGGAGGAAGGAGAAAGGAGAACTCAAGCCACTGGGTGAGAGAGGCAGTTTATCTCTTCTTTGCCAAGAGTCCTCCAGCTAAAAATATCCTGGCCAGTAGGGAGATCAAGCAACCAGGCAAAAAGTAGGAAAAGAAAAATGCAGCAGCTCCAAAGAGAGTTGGAGTTTTCGAGGGTGGGTGGGGGTGGTCAAAAAGCCTTGGTAGGAGAAACATGGCTTTTAAAAAATTACCTAGGCTATCTTAAAAAAAATTAGAGAGTTTCTTGTCCCTTTTGGTCACCAACTGTAAAAATTAAATTTATATCTCAAATAATAAAAACATAGTTTGTGAGGTTTATTAAAGATCATTAGAAATCAGGGAATAAAGAGGATACAAAATAAAAACCACATGCCCATGGATGGTTAGCCATTCTTAAAATCCCCACTCATCACCATCACAGCTAGCTGCAATCCCAAGAAGAGGTGGGACTCTCCCCATCCTCACATTATATCCACTGTCTACAGGAAGTATGTTATGACAGGAAGTCAGCGGGCTCCCGGGAAATGTAATTCTTTTTTTTTAGGGTAACAGATTTTCAATTATACACCTCACACACAGGAGGAACTCAGTGTTTGTTGACTTGGAAGGGACTTTACTGAAATCGATTTTTTTTCCTGGCATCATCTGTATCTTATTCTTGCTTCTGCCTTCTGGGACCAAGCAGAACCCATTGGATTCTTTCAGCTACTTTAAAGCAAGGATCCTCTTGCCCATCCTCAATCTTCATTTATTTTTAACATTTAATGAGCTTTTAATAAGCACCTGGCTACAAGGGGCTCTTGCCTAGAGATTGCGAATACAGAGGGGGAAAAAACAAGAAAAGGGGGTTCTCACCCCTTACATTGATAAGAAACAATATGCACTCCATTTTAGTCAAAATAAAACATATAGAGTAAATACAAGGATATATTTTAGAATACTAGTAATGGGGGTCAGGAGGATTGGAAGAGAGGCCAAGCAATTTCAGTACAGAAAAAAAGAGGCAATTTAAATTGATGGATAGAGAACCAGGTTTGGAGATGAGAAGTCCTGGGTTCAAATATGGCCTCTGATACTTCCTACCTTTATGAATCTGGGTAAGTCACTTAACCCCCATTGCTTAACCACCAGTCTTCTGACTTAGAAACAATTCAGAGTATTGATTCTAAGATTGAAGGTAAGTGTTTTTTTTATTGATAATTAGAAAATTATTTGTCTTTGTTATCCTCTTCTCTTCCTCCTCCTCCTCCTCCTCCTTCTTCTCCTCTCTCTCTCTCTCTCTCTCTCTCTCTCTCTCTCTCTCTCTCTCTCTCTCTCTCTCTCTCTCTCTCTCTGTCTCCCTGACTCTGTCTCTCTGTCTCTCTGAATCTCTCTCCCTCTCTGCTTCTCTCTCTTTCCCATCTTCCTTGGAATTGCCTAGGTTGAGACCAACTCTGTGAGAATGTCATTAATTGTCCAATAAGTGGATAAACCACTGGAGGAATGGCAGTATGCTTAATGGCACTTCCACAACAAAAATGAAGGAGAAAACAGTGAAACTACCCCTAAATGGGAACGCAGGTCATGGCTTCTCCTGAGAGTCAACTAAAAGCAAAATTGTTTCCTTTAGGAACCCAAAGGTAACAGGAAGCAAACACTCATGAACTCTTAGACATTTACCATGAAACGCACGTGTGAAGCACAACCAAGCCTTGGAGGAACGTTTATCAAACATCCAGTGTGTGCCAGACACTGTGCTGAGCACCATCAAATAAACCGTCCTTAAGACAAGTGCAGTTTGGTACCAAGAGATATGGGAGAGGATGAAGGACCGAACTACTATGAAGAATTTGACAATTTACCCACCAAACCAAAGTATTTCTGCCTTTACTTACCTCTGTGCATCAGGGCAATTTTCTGTAAGAAGCTCATTTCCAGAAGGGAATTCAGAAGAGGATTTAATAAGAGAGAGAGAGAGGAGGAAGAAGGGAGCGAAGAAGAGAAGAAGAAGGTAAACATGGGAATGAGGGAGAGAGGGAAGGAGTGAAGGAGGTAGAAAGATTAATACATACTAAATAGAGGAAATAGCGAAGGTTGCTTTTTGAGGGTTTTTCCTGGGAAAACATGAAAGCAGTGCAAATGCCAACTTTCTGAGCTGTGGAAGTCAATAGGGCAACATGAAGACACCAATAACTAACACCCCTTCTAGCTTCTTCCTGGTTCGTGTTCAAATCTTTCTGCATACAGCCGCTCTATGACCACATGGGGAGGTTTTGTTGACAAGCATGAGAATAGCATCTTGTGGTGATTTTTTATAACATAGAAATATCTTCACAGTCAGCGATTTGAGAATTAGGAGTCAGCAAAAGGCAAATCCCTCTGAGTTGAGTGTTTGGTGGTTACTAGAGAAAAAGGGGAAAAACCCAACTCAGCAAAAGACAAAACTATCCCAAATGTTGTCCCATAAGGAACATCTCCCGGATGCATGTTAAGATTATACAGAGTTCTAGGACGCGTGCAAACCCAAAGACTGTTTGAGCAGTGCTGAGCAGGGCATGGGCCAGGGGAGCGTAGTGTCATCCCTTTATTGGCTCTCTGGTCCTGGCCAATTGGCTTTCTTGTTGCTTTTCATGTATGACGTTCTGCCAGCTAGCTCCTTGTCCTTGTTCTAGAACGCCCGCCAGCTCACGTCTGCTTCTCAGAGCCCATTTTCTAGAAACAGCCTTTCCTGAACACTTCTGACACCACATACCAATAGCATTTCTTCCCCCCAAAAAGATTAATCTTTATTAATTTTGAATAAGCTTTATACACACACACACTTGCACGGGCGCACACACGGCATCACCCGCAGTAGAATGCTGGTTCTCGAGGACAGACTGTTTCAGGTTCACATCCCAGAGCCTAGCATAGTGCCTGGGCTATTGTGTTGCTTGAGAGAAGTGTTTGCTGGCTAACCGATCACCCAGTGGTGTTTGCCATGCTCAGGGATGAAGTCTTGCACCAGGTCAGAATTGAAGAGGGAGATTCTGTGGGATTGGAAGGTCTCGATGACGTCGACAGCCACTTCTGAAGAGGCAGCCGCCCATTAGTCACACACAAGAGAGGAAGTGGATACAGGAGACACACGCAATGTCTTGGAAGGGCGTCACCCATGGAGACGTGGGCGTGTCCAAGAGTAAATTCTGGGGAAATCCCGCAAGCTCGCACGGGCTGGTAGTTGCCGATTTCCACAACACTTTCCATGATTCTTCCCGACCTAACTATGTCTGAATGACGGCATTTTCCTGATGAAGCCGAGTGGTTGCAATTCATAGAATCCTTCAGACAGTCCGGGGGGCCACAGAGCAACTTATGGTGCACGTAGTAGCCTGGATCACGAGCCCGAATATGATTCCTAGAGAAGAAGGAGTAGAAAAGGCCATGCCAAGACATGTATGACCAGGCAGGAGCTCCGGCAGCCGGAGCACAGGATAACCAAAGGACCTTTGGCGAGCCTCGGGACAGATGAGGAATGGCCAGATAGCTAAGAGACAGCCCCAAGCAAGTCAGGTGGAGGACGAATGAGGGAATATGGCGGAGGGGGGATCCCAAGAATGAGCTATCGATATGTCATAGAGCTGGAATTAGAAGAGACCTCCCAGGCAATCTAGTCTACTCCCTTCACTTTACAGTTGAGGAAACTGAGGTCTAGGGCCATCGGTGACCACACGGCCACTGGGCACCACACATGGGACGTACTCGAGGACAGGGTTCTTTCCACCGTCACACTCGGTTTGGCTCTTGGCCTTTAAATAGTGTTTGGGGACCGTGGCATTAGCTCACTCTCTCCAGGTATTTTTTTCATCTCCTTTTCAGCAACATGTGCCAGGATTCCTTTGCGGGCCTCCAACCCCTGCACATGGGTGCTGAGGGCCAACTTCCACAGAGCACGGCTGGCCTGAGCAGCGGCCAGAGTCCTCGAGCCCCGTGAGCCCACAGCCGGCGTGGTGGCTTCTGCTGAGAGCACACTAGCGGGAAGAACCCGGCCTGGGCGCCAGAACGCTGGGCTTGAGGCCGCGGCTTCAGCTTCTTCATCCATCAAATAAAGGGCTGAAGAAAACAACGGCCTTATTTTTGCCTGCAGAGTTCTTGGAGGTTCCCAATGCCTTTGCCCACGCCATCGAGTCTGAGCATCCCAAGGACCCCCACCCTTGATACTTGTTAAGCAGATGAAGAAACTGAGGCTCCCCCATCACAGGCCTGGCTCATGGCACACAACTGGAGGGTGTATCTGAGGCTGGGAGGCCAGGCCTTCCTGGCTCTTGGGGCCACGATGATGCTCTAAACCAGCCAGACCATGTCCAAGGTGGCTTCCAGGTGCGGTCCTGCCCGAGGACAGATGGCTAATGACAGGCCACCTCCTTAGGCTCTCTGCGCTGTGTCGCTGCTCTCCTCTTGGGGAAGGAAAGTCACTTGGAGCCAAGAGGAGTCAAGGCAGAACTGCACAGTCTGAAAGGTCCTGCTTGTGGCCCAGCCTGCTTGCAGGCTTCCTGTGGATCCTGCATGGTGCTCAGAGAGCGGCGCTGCCCAGACGGGGCCGTCCAAGGAAACTCGTCCTAGAGTCGCCCAAACGATGACTGCTTGATGGGCGAGCGGCCGTTTTCAGATAAGAAAAAGGGGTGTCGAACCCTTTGGCCCCGCTGGGTTTCTGGTCCCGATAACCTAGATCTTAGTTAACCATGTCTGAGCAGCAGCGACGGCGATCTAGGTTCCCGGCCATGCAGGGTTGGGGCCAAACAATGAAATAAGGGATCCTCCTGATTCCCACAATTAGCAGAGTTTTTCACAGGACGGAAGTTGGGCTAGACCCATAATTAAAGAGGGAGAGAACTGAGCCAGCTTCAGCGGAGGGAATGAGTTCACTTACCCGGAACAGACATTTATTAAGCACCATTGTGTGCAAGGTGCTGCCTAGGCACTGAGACGCCACAAACGGAAATGCAAGTCCCTTCCCTCGGAGAGTTTGCAGTCCACCAAGGAGGGGGCTATGAAGGTGGGTGGGACAGATAGAAAAGAATTATCAGGCAATGCATTTCAAAGGCAAACAGGACTGCCTCAGGAAGAGGATCTGTGCGTCCCCTTGGCCGGTTCCAAATAGGATCTCCTTTTTCAGCACTGGGAGCTGTCTGTGGATAGGCAAGAAGATCCAAAAGACTTGTATTCCCTGGGATCCTAACTGGACCCTTCTCTACGGTTCCCTACAAATATTTTCCCCTCAGGCTGACTTTTATAAATCTTCGTGGGGAGACCATAGCAGTGGGACGCATTCTGAGCATATGCCTACCCTAAGTCTGTTTTGAAAATGCAAAGACTCGTTTAAAAAGGATGTTAAAGGAAGAAACTGGCATAGAAATGTAAGGAAGAAAATGACTGAGTCCTCTTGATTACTAGAAAGAGAGGTCTGTGCGCAGTGTCTCGGCTTCTTGGGCACCCACTATCGCCCACCCTGAAAGGGCTTCTGTCCCCGCCACTCCGGAGAAACTGCTCTATGTTTTGATCGTTTAATGATAAGATGCAAGGCTTGTTCAGGCCATAGCCTCTTCGCCTCCATCATTCTACTTGACTTTCTGAAGATCTTGGGACCCTTTCTTCTAGGGCATCGCCTTTCCCCTTGTCTTCTGGGTTAATAGTTCTGTCCCATCCTCTGAATATGTCTTTTATTCTCCTTTGCTACATGCTGTATGATTCCACTCTCAAAAGTTGTCCTGGAACTTCCCTTCTCTCTATTCTTCCCCTTAATATTCTCATCATTTCCCATGGAGTCATTTCATTTCCCCACGGCAATCCTTCCCTACATCTGCATGTTCATCTCTTCCTTGAACCCCAGCCCCGTATCTAGTGGCCAGTTTGATACTTGCAGATGAGTCATCTCCAACTTGAATGGCCTGAATGGAAAAAAGTGCTCCTCCTGTTGAGATACCACCCACGTCCCAGTTATACGGCTCCACACCATTGGAGCCATCCTTGACTCTTCCTCCTCACTCCACTCTGCTATCCAAGCAGAATCGCCTCTGGCCCTGGCCCTGCCCCTCTGATTTGTTTCCTTTTGCCACAGAATCACCACCAGAACTCAAGTCTTCATCTCCTCGCTCCCAGATTATTCTAAGGGCCTTCTAATGTCTCCCTTCTCTAATCCATCCTTCAAGTAGTTGGCACATAATAGTCAAAAGCCCATCTATCATGCCAGTCCCTTGTTCAAAAACAGTCAGTGGCTCCCTGTTGCTTTGGGGCTAAGAGACAAACTTCTCCACCTGGAATTGAAGTCGATGAAATGACTTTAGACTGCCTTTGCAGGTACATGTCTCATCACTGATCTTCTGGAGTCTGTGTTTATTCCAAATGCCAGTCAAGTTTGCCATTTGTTTTGTGTTCTCGGAATGGAATCTCCTGAATCCAGAATCCTCCAGGATTCATTCAGTTGGCTCTTTCTCCATGAAACCCTCTTCCCATAGTCTTAGGTAAAAGCTTTCTCGCTTCTCCAGTTTTCCCCGAGATCTTTTCTGGTTCTCTCTTCTGCTCCTATGGCTTCCCCTGTTAGCTCTGCATTGTCATAACGACTCTGCTCCACCTGAGCGTGAAGTTCTCAAGGGCCAAGGCTGTTTCTTTTTTCCTTTGGGCCTCCAGCTCTCCAAAGAGTGCCCGGCGCCTGGCAAGCTCCTAATCATGTTGCGTTCGATTTTACTCGGCCCGCGACAAAAGAAAATGCCTGCACGCCACTTGGGGTTACTATATTACCTGGGTTCTTGGAGAGCCGAATTGTGGATGCCGCAGTGCTTGAGAAAGGAGCATCCTGCATCCTGGACACCTACTGCAGTCCCTTTTCCTTTTAAGGTCCCAAAGATTCCTTCATTTCATCAGACACAACCGCACTCCAGTGAGGGAGCAACCCGTCTGGAATGCCATTTTCCGAGGCGAAGGACTCCACAGAAAGCCACTGCCAGGCTGCTGGCAGACGGCCACATCGTCCCTTCCGCCAGCTAGAAGGAGCAAGGAGATGACTTCATGCAGGCCCCTTGTTCTATAGATGGAGAAACTGAGACCTAAAGAGAAGAGCTTCCCATTGGTCTAAGGCAATGCTTGAATCCCTTCTCCTAATGCTTTGGCAGGCGAGCCCTCTGAATGAAGCTCCGCAGTGTTTCTCTGAAGGGACTCCCTAAGGAAGAGAAGTGGCTGTTAGGCTTTCCTTGGGGACAGGAATGGGGAGAGGAAGGGGAAGGGGAAGGGACTCGTTCCTGAGATTCCAGTGGTGCAGGGAACCTAGGGGAGGCCATTTCCTCCAGCAGGAAAGGCAATAAGGACCCCCAGCCAGTAGGCGTCCCAGGTAAAGTTTAGAGCCAAATCTTCCTGGCTTCAAAGCCAGCTCCTGTCCATACAACCTCCCCAGGCTTCTTATGAGTGAGGGGGGGGGGGGTGGGGAGGAAGGGGGGCATCTGTGTGTAGTGGGCACACATGGTTTATCCTTATGTTATTATTCATTTCACTGAGATTAATAAGCATTAATGGACACAATGGTCGGTGAAGACTGTGTTTGAGTTTTCAGAGCATGTTCAATTCATTGGGATACAGAAGGCACGAATTAAAAGCCTAGTTCAGAGGCCTGTGAGCCCTGTGACCCATGGCAAGGCGCTGACCTCGCACAGCCTTGGCTGCTTCCTCTCTAAAATGGGAATAACATCCAGAGCAGTGGCCGGTGGGGATCTGACCTTAAGGAGCTGCCATTATTGCCAGCAATGGGAGCACTGCCATGATTAGGGACAGCAGCCACAAGCCTACCTTGGCTCTACAAACAGGTAAACCACGTAAGCCAAGGAGAAGAGTGCTGGAACGGGGAGGCCAGCAGCCTCTTTGGCAGAGATGGAGGGACGGGAAGCCCGTAGACGGAATCACAGAAACTGCTCTAGTGGAGTGCTGGGCAGATGAGATCGGCCTGGCCAGGGAACAAGCAGGTAGGAAGCCTCTGCCACGTGCCA
>NC_077227.1:2343636-2356136 GCF_027887165.1 Monodelphis domestica | reverse complement strand
TGTGAGCTCCCTCTGCTCCCCTCTTCCTTGCCCCTTTCACAATACCCTCCTTCATCCGGGGCTCCCATGATAGCCGGCAAAGCTCAGCCCCCCTCCATTCCGGGAATTTTCTCTTGCTGCTCATGCCTAGGCGGGCTCTGCTTTCCCCCCGGATCCCGTTAGGTCTCAAGCCCAGTCCCGCCTTCGACAGGAAGCCGTCCCCAATCTCCCTTCGCTCCAGTTCTTTCCTCTGTTGACTGTGTCCTACCTACTCGGGGCAGACTTCTTTTGATGAGTTTCTTTGCGGGTTGTCTCTCCTCTATTAGACTGCAAGCTCCTTGAGGCGGGGCCAGCCTTTGTACTTATTCTCCCATCCCCAGGCATCCCATCGTGTAAATAGTAGGCACTTAATCAATGCTTATTGTCGAGCCTTTGCTCCACAGATCCGGTCAGGCCGTCTATGCCGCCTCACAGCATCACAGAGCTGGAAGGCGCCTCAAGATCATCTAGTATAACTCCACCACGTTCAGGAAGAAGAAAGTGAGGCCTGAAGAAAAGAAGTCACTTGTCCATGGCCATGTGAAAAGTTAGTAGTCAAGCTGGAATTCAGCCCCAGGTGTTCCCCCTCAAAGCCCAGGGTTCTTTCCATTAGCCCACCCTGCCTTACTCTGATCAGGATGTCCATTGGTTTCATCGAATCCAACGGCCACACTTTACAGTCAGGGAAACTGAGGCACAGAGGGGGGAACTAAACCTAGCCAGATGACACAGTTCTTGACCCCTTCTTAGAACCCGTCTGAACATCTCCTTAATGCTTTGGAGCTGTTGGGTGATCTCCTGCTGCCTCTGATTGGTTAGGTCCCACATTCCCCGCCATTTGTCTGCCCCCATGAGGCAACACACCTCTCTCTGCATCCTCCAGCCATGGCCCTTGGACTGAGTCAGGCATTTGGGAGTCAGTCGTTCCTTCCTGGTTACCGCTCAGTATGTCACTGCTTCCACAAAAAGCTGCCTTTTGCCAAGGATGACTGGAAACACGATATGTGGCCAAAGGAATCCTTTTTGAAAAGTTGCATTTCCATCGGGTGTCTTGGGGGCCCCTCAAGTTCTGCCTGCTGGGAAGCTGCACATTCTGCCGAGACCCAGAACTGGCCTGGGATTTTGCCATGGCCGAGCCCCTTAGGAACACTAAATCTTTGTACATAATATCAGCTTCCTTCTTAAGAACAGGTGCATGGCACAGACCACATGTTTATAAAAATGGCGGGAGGGAAATCTAGAGCATGCTCCCAAAGGGTCGTTAAGGAACAGGAAGTGGAAGGTTTGCAGAACTCAGGAAGCCCTAGACAAAGGCCATGTTACTTGAACCAGGACTGGGGCACCAGGGCTGGCCCACTCACTAGGACTATGTTGGCAAACCTATGGCACGTGTGCTGGAGTATGCCAGAGGGGGCTGCTCCCCAATCCCTCTCCACGCCCACCTGAGGACATTTCTCCCATCACCCACCCCTCTGCCCAGCAGCCCAACAGGAGCACTTCCTCCCTCCCCTGTCTGGGGTATAGCAGGGGCCTCACATGCAGCGTGAGGGTTGCCATTTGGGCACTCGTCTCTAAAAGGTTTGCCATCACTGCACAAGGGGATGACATCTTACCGAATGCCTCCTCCTTCCTTGGCCTTATTGCAATGTTTTCAAAAGCTTCAGTTATCACAGTCAAAGGCAGAAAGACCTCTGGGATCAGTGAGTCGATCACTGGCCCTGCCTGGCTGCAAAGGCCATCTCATACTCATCTTGTCTACACGGGGTGCCATCACAGAGGCGCCATTCAGTCCTGAGAGCTCTGGACACATGTGCTGCCTTAGAGACAGTTATGGAGAAGGGCTTTTGGTTACCATGGAAACAGGCATCCAAAGGAGGAGAAGGGGGAAAAGGGCCTGAAAATCATCAGTATTCGAAAATTTCCCTGGGCCTATTTGCCCAGCTACTGAACCAGTTTCTATGGAAACCAGATCCCACCCCAGCCCAGGTAGAAAGGGCATTCCAAGCTTCTCCCGGCTTCCGTAGGAGGGATATCGGGCAGGGCCAGGGGTCCTATTGCTCCCCCATCCGTGGGCTTCGAGAGGGCTTTCGGGAAATGTCCTTGGCCTGAACGGGAACCCCCTGATTTATTTATCAGACTGGAAAAGGGTTTCTTTTCCCTGGAAGGCCTCTGCTCGAGCTCAGCTTATATAAAAGTAGTCTTTGAGGGGCTGGTTTGGTGAGAGACCAGGGATCTGGGGGCAGGGGGTCCCCGCCTCTAAGGACTGCCCCTCGGTGCCAGCCGGCAGGAAAGTGGGCGTCACCCCAGGAGGAGAGCAGTGCGCCCCGAACCCTTCTGGATGGACGCCACCATCCCGAAAGGGCTGTAGGTGAAGCATCGGAGATTTTGTTCTCGCCAGACTTCCCTCCCCCACTTGGGTGGGCAGACCTGAGAGGGGAGAAGCCTTTGCCTCTTCCTGCTGTCCCATTCTGGGCTTAGCCACGCATTTGCCTGCGGGACGTGGCCGGTCCAGTCAGGGAGGTTTGGGGTCCGTCCAGCTCGGTGCCCATCTGGGTAAGGGACATTTTTCCCTCCTCGCGCCGTCCTGCGTCTTGAATGCTTGTGAATGGCTTGTGGGCGGGGGTCCCCCGTCTTCGAGGTCGGACTCAATCCATGGATGCCATCGAAAAGCACGGGGCAGGGGCCCAAACTCGAAGGAGGAGCAGCCACTGCCCTGAGCTCTTGGCGGGCGGCCCCCAGCTCTGCACCTCTGGGGGGCCTCGCGGTCATTCGGCTGCTGCAGCTCCTCCGTGACAGGAGCCGAAGCCTTTGGCCACCACATGGCCCCATTGTCTGCCTCCCCATCCCCAGAGGCCCAGGAACGACGTCTCTTCAGTTCTCAGCTGGGGCAGTCATGGGGGGCCTGCGGAAGAGCAGCCTGGAAGGCAGGCAGGCAGGCTGTGCTTTGTCCCACTAGCGCTGAGGCTTTATTTAAGGAGCCACAGCCCGAAGAGCCCCGAGGGAGTTTCTGCCCTTTGCAGCCTATTGTGTGCTTGTAAAGGCAGCGTCAGCAGGAGGTTCAGAGATCCCTCCTCGCAGCTACAGTTAATCCTCCCGAAGATCGGCTGTCCCGGAAACGAGCCCCTGCGCCAGGCTGCCTTTCTCCCCACACTCTCAGTGTCCTCTTGGCCCCCCTTCCCGGGGGGGGGGGGGGGCTCTCAGGAGCTGGGCCCAGAGGACGGCCCACCCCTCTTCCAGCTGGCCGCCCTCCGGACCCTGGAGGAGAAGGACCCAATCTGGGCCAACGGGCTCCGCCGGGTTAAGCCTTCCTGGCGCTTTTCCCCTTTTCTCACAGGACAGAAACTCCTCCAAGCCCTCCACAGTGCCGGCTGCCCTTCTATGGCGGAGGCTCCTGCCTATCCATTCCCTTCAAACAGGGCTCCACCCGCGAACCGGGGCTCCCACCCATGTGGCCCTGCCCTGGGCGTCTCTTCTGGACTGCCTCGATGAGAGCGGAAGGGGACAGGGAAGAGGCGCCCGTTCCTGTGTAGGGAGCACCGCATGAAGGGCAGCAACCTAGAGGGACACCCTTTTCTGCACTGGCACCCCTGGGATACCAGGCCCAGGAAGGGAGGGGACGAGGGGCAAAGGGAGGCGCAGGCCTGGGGTGGAGGCACAGCCGGACCCTTGTCACTCCCTCGTCTGGGAGGAGAGGGGAAGGCAGCCAGCCCTTTCTGGCCTTCTCCTCTCTCTGCGCCTCTCTCCAGGCCTTGTCTGGCCCTGCCACCACACTAGGAGTCATCTTCTGTTCTTGGGGTGGACCCCAGGGAAGGCGCAGGCAGGCTCCACTTTCCTTCCCAGGGTCTGCCAACCCTGCCAGTTCCATCCAGGCAGCCTAGAGCAAGAGGCAGCCTGGCTCATGCCCAGAACCTAGCCAGTGTTTCTCATTTCTCCCTCTCTCTGTCTCCCTCCCTCCCTCCCTCTGTGTGTGTGTGTGTGTGTGTGTGTGTGTGTGTGTGTGTGTGTGTGTGTGTCTGCCCTGTGGATAGCTTTACAAACAGAGGCAAGGCATTCAGTGACTGACCTGGGCTCACACACAGGGAGTATCCAAAGCTGGATTGGAACTCGGGCCTCCCTGACTCCCTTGGCAGTGCCCCCTTCTTAGCTGTGGGTTCTAGCCAGGTCACTTCCCGGGTCTTGGCCTTACTGTCCTGGCCTGTGGCAGGAAGAGGAGGGACGTCCCTTCACCACTACCTGCTAAGTTCCTTTGCTTGGGAGTCCTCAATGTCTACCATTGCCTGTTGCTCTGGTTCCTGTCAGAATGGAGGGAGGAAGGAGGCATCCTTCGAGCCAGAGATGGGGCCCCAGAGGACCTGGCTGGGGCGTAGGAGCAGGGTTCGGGCCGAAGCAACCAGAACGGGCAGAGAATTCTCTGGTCAGAGGACAGCGGTGTTTGCCTTCCATCTGGCCTCCCTGGAAGCGGTTGTGCTGCAGGTTCGCCCTGTTCGGGCTGTGTTTTCCCAGCTAACTCTACTCCGTGGAGACCCACCTGGCTCTGGAAGTGTTGCCGTTCTCTTTGGCCCCATAAGAGGGGCCTATTGGAGGACAGTCTACGAGGCGGGGAGCCCGCCTGGGAGCTCTTCTCTTTCCCGTGGGGGGAGCCTCTTGGCTTGTTGATTGGCCCAGCCGAGGCCACCCTCTGGAGTCTCGTGTGCCCCGATGAATGCTGGAGGGCTGCTGTGGGGCAGAGGCCACGGGGAGCCACGGACATTAGCGGGCGGCTCTCAAGGACCGGAAAAGGAGCTCAGCTACTAGCATTCACCCCAAATCCAGGGAATCGACCCCGAGGCTTCTGAGGGCGATCTGGAACCCTCTGGAGAGCAGCCTCTTCGGGGCCAGATGCAGAGAGCCACCCTGGGTGTCCCAACCTCTTATCTCTGCCCACAACATGAAAGTGAAGGCTCTACTTCAGGCAGACGTCAGTGGAAGAAAGAGGAGCCTCCACACCGTTCTGGTTTTGTAAAGGGAGTGTGGCAGAATGCTAGGCCAGGAGTCGAGACCTGAATTCAAATCCTGTCCTTAGCAGCCTATGTGTCTCCATAACACTGTACAAGCTTCGCTTTCCTCCTCTGTAAAATGGGGCTCAGCACCCCCGACGCCCCAGAGCCGCCAGCAGCCATCAGGAAAGGCATGGATGATTCTTTGCCAGTCTTTCGACCCTGTCCAGGCGCCAGCTGTTACTCAGCACGCCGGCCCCTCTCATGCGCAGTCGTGGGAATCAGGTGAATCCCCGGGGCACACGGCTCCCCATCCCCATAGTGCTTTGGGGTGTCCCCTGCTTCCTTGGAAAATGACCTGTGCAGCAGCTTGAACCTGACTCCTCCGTGTGGTGAGAAGGGAAGGGACCCGCTCTGAGAGGGACCCCGAATCCAGAAACTTCAGAAAAACGTGCACATTCGCTTTAAGGACAAGAACGCCACATTCACGATCGTCTTTACAGCCTGCGGCTCCATCGGCGCCTGATTCCAGGCACGTCCAACTCTTCATGACTCCATTTGGGGTTTCCTAGGCACAGATAGAGTGGTCGGCCATTTCCTTCTCCAGCTTTTACAGATGAGGAAACTGAGGCAACCAGGATCAAGCGACTAGAGCATATCTGAGGCTCCAGGAAAAGGAATCTTCCTTCCTGACTCCAGGCCCAACCCTGTCCATGGCACCACCTGGCTGCTCCCTGGAAATGTCTACATGGATTTGCTTCTGTTTCCCCAGAACCTGGCCCAGAGCCCAAAGCAGAGCTTGTGGATTGAGCGAGGGCCAGGGTCGGGTTCCCTCGTTAATGAAACGGAGGGATTGAGCCGTTACATTTCCTTCTTGTCCTGCCATTGTGGATGGCCGTCCCTGACGGGGGTCTCCCTCAAGGGGAGTCTTTGGACAGAGACGAGGCCCAAAGAGTGCCGCCTTTGCCCCGGCGGCCCGGCTTCCCCACCACAGGGCGGGTGTCATAAGCGCGCATTGGACTGAGGCAGAGAGCTTGCCCAGACTGTGATCTGCACATGGGCTCCAACTGCAGGTTCAGCAGTCTGCCCCCTGCCCCGTTCAGGGCTCCTGCGTCTCCGCCGGCGGGTGGGCATCGCTCCTGGGCCCGGCGGGGGGAGAGATCAGGAGCGCCGCCAGGAGTCTGAGCTGAAAAATGCTTCGGCCACAACGCCACGGGAACAGCCACGTCCAGTGAAGGGATCTCCGAATCAGAGCAAAACCAGTGACCGGATCGGACATCCAGGCGGCCTTTCAGGTTCGGAAGAGGCTGAAAGGGGCCGGCCGGCCCTTCCGTATCTGTACAGCACTCGAAGCAGCCTTGTGGAAGGGTAGTGAGCTCCCCGTCGGCAAATGAGACATACTGGAGCCAGAGTGGAGAGCGAGCAATAACCGAACACGGCTTGAGAGACATGGGATGTTGTCAAGCAGATCCCCCTGGAAAGGGAGGTGAAGCCCATCAATCTAAGAGTTAAGAGCGGACCTGTGCACATGGGCGAAGTTATGTAGTCACCATCTAGGACTGTCTCCTCCCACCAAACCTGTCTGACCTAGAAATTCAAAGTTCCCTCATTGGGTTTGAAATGCAAGTTCTCCTTGTGTGTGTGTGAGTGAGTGTGTGTGTGTGAGTGTGTGGGTGAGTGAGTGGGTGTGTGTGAGTAAGTGTGTGAGTGTGTGAGTGAGTGTGTGGGTGTGAGTGGGTGGGTGAGTGAGTGGGTGTGTGTGAGTAAGTGTGTGAGTGTGTGAGTGAGTGTGTGGGTGTGAGTGGGTGGGTGTGGGTGTGTGAGTGAGTGTGTGGGTGTGTGAGTGAGTGTGTGAGTGAGTGTGTGTGTGAGTAAGTGTGTGAGTGAGTATGTGGGTGTGTGAGTGAGTGTGTGGGTGTGTGAGTGAGTGTGTGGGTGTGTGAGTGGGTGTGTGTGGGTGTGTGAGTGAGTGGGTGGGTGTGTGAGCGAGTGTGTGGGTGTGTGAGTGAGTGTGTGAGTGAGTGTGTGTGTGAGTAAGTGTGTGAGTGAGTATGTGGGTGTGTGAGTGAGTGTGTGGGTGTGTGAGTGAGTGTGTGGGTGTGTGAGTGGGTGTGTGTGGGTGTGTGAGTGAGTGGGTGGGTGTGTGAGTGGGTGGGTGTGTGAGTGGGTGGGTGTGTGGGTGTGTGAGTGGGTGGGTGTGTGGGTGTGTGGGTGGGTGGGTGGGTGTGGGGGTGTGTGAGTGTGTGGGTGTGTGGGTGTGAGTGAGTGTGGGTGTGGGTGTGTGTGTGTGTGAGTGGGTGTGTGTGGGTGGGTGAGTGAGTGTGTGGGTGTGTGAGTGAGTGTGTGGGTGTGAGTGAGTGGGTGTGTGAGTGTGTGGGTGTGTGAGTGAGTGTGTGGGTGTGTGAGTGAGTGGGTGTGTGGGTGTGAGTGAGTGTGGGTGTGGGTGTGTGTGTGTGTGTGAGTGAGTGTGTGGGTGTGTGAGTGGGTGGGTGTGTGAGTGGGTGGGTGTGTGGGTGTGTGAGTGGGTGGGTGTGTGGGTGTGTGAGTGGGTGGGTGGGTGGGTGGGTGTGGGGGTGTGTGAGTGGGTGGGTGTGTGGGTGTGTGAGTGGGTGGGTGTGTGTGGGTGTGTGAGTGAGTGTGTCAGTGTCTCTCTGTGTCTGTGTGGGTTTGATTAGGAGGCCGTGCCTTACAATGCTGACTTCCTCCTTGAAGTTTGTCTCCTCGGAATCCCCGGAGGTTCTTTGCTGCTGATCCTCTTCTTCCTCACTCCTCCTATGGCATCTGGCTTGGACATGCCCTTAGGAAAGACCTCTCTCTTCCTCTCCGCTTCAGAACCCCTCAGATTAGGTCAGGAGAATCCTGTTGAATTGGGGGGTCTCATCGGGAGCATTTCGCCCTGAGGAGCCCATCGCTCCTACGTTTTAAACCATTATCCCAAACTACAAATTCCGCCCTCGGGTGCCATGTTCTCACCCATCTGTTGAGTCCCCAGGCCCGTCTTTCCTATAGGAGCAGTGAGGAAAAGCCCGCCTGGGTTTCTGAGCCAACGGGCCTGACCCTGAGAAAGGCTTCACATATTTTACTGGAAGAGTCATGTGTTGCCATAGAAACCAGCAGACGACCAGGAATGGCCGCCATAAGTTGCGATGCTGCCGGCTCAGCTCTCCATCACCACTTGGGTAAGTCCTCCAGGTAGGCAGCAGCCTTCTTTGGTGTTATCTTCTGTCCCTCTCAGCAAGAGGGACCCCCATCTCAAAGCAGCCTTTCTCCCTCCCGCTCTTGCTGAAGGCTCCGGTACCCACCGGCATCCTTTGTGGGATTGTCTCCTCTCAGGCTTTACTCCGATCTTTGACAAAAACGTGCAGTAACCCAATGCTAAGCGCAGGTCCCTGAGGCATTCCCTCCCCAGTGTCTGCTCCTGGGTGGGCCGGGGACAGGACACGGCACTGCACTGGAGTCAAGAAAGCTTGGATCTGAAATCCGCACTGGCACATCCTTAGAGGAGCTCTAGGGAGGAATAATTCCCTTCAGTCCTTCCGCCTCGTTCTCCTCATCTGAAAAATGAGGAAAATAGGAGCATGTCCCTCAGTGGTGTGCTGGGAGGTTAAAATGGGGAGTTACAGATATAGAGGAAGACAGACAGACGGACGGATAGGCACAGAAAGCTTTGTGAACCGTGGGCACCCGGAGGAAGTGAAACAGGCTGCCCGTCTACACCTCCGTCCATATTCGGAAAGCCAGACGCCAGGGAAGAAAGGAAGCCAAAGAAAATAGACACTTGAGAACCGTCGGAGGCAAACGGTACTCCCAGACTCGTCTGGACACATACAGAAGTGAACTCGGCTGGCAGGTGGGTTTCCGTTGAAGCCATTCTTCTGTCCACTGAGCTCGCTTTGCTCAAACAACTGTCAAAGTCCCCCTCTGTGACTATGAGAGCCAAAAGTCTGCTTTGTCAAACACATCAAAGTCAAGGGTGGCAAAAACTCTTCTTTAAACAATGTCTTGACTAAACCGCTGCTGTCCGTCCCACATATGTTTAGCTGAGCCCTGAGAAGAAACCAGTCCGGGGTGAGCTCTCCCCATCTTAATGAGCTACCGCGCTCTCTTGGAATCCAACAATGGCAGAACTAGAAGGAAGGAGCCTCCCAATCCCACCCTGTCCGTTTACCTATAAGGAAACTGAGGCAAAGAGAAGGCAAGGGGCTCCCGGAAATCACACTGAAGAGAACCAGAACTTTGTTCAGGGCTTCCTGCCTTTATTAGACCAGGCTGCCCCTGCATGGCCCCATGACATGGCGAGGACCAGACAGACCATCACCAAAACATCTTCCCATCACCGGGAGAATTGCTTGGGACCAGCCTAATTAAATCGCCAGCATGTAGACACTCCAGTGGACATATGCTGCCACTCTCACCACGGGGAACTGAATAAAAAGAGGGCATGTGTTGACACTGATGCTTTGTTGAGTTTCATTGCAATTGCCTCCAGAACCCAGTGGCAGCTGGAAACGTGTCCCAGAGGAGTCGGTCCCTTCAATAGCTAACATATTTTTCAATCCGCTCTGCTCACATTCCAACAAATGTACTCATGCTCTCATGCTGTGTTGTTGTGTAGACAAGCCACGTTGAATTTCCGTTGCTTTTCATCTTATTTTCGTTGTTGACTGTTATTGCTAAATCAGCTTCATTTCTGAAACTACCCTTCCCACATTCCCTAGCCAGCCAGACATCCTCAGGACCAGACTTAAACAGAAGGAAGGCCAGAGGAGTTCAGACAAACTAGCCATCGACGACGTGTCAACAATGTTGACTTTTGTTGGTGACTGAAGATGGGCCATTCCATCCCCACTGCTCACTCCTTCAGGACGAGGGGGAAGGGAGAGAAGGCTGCAATTTCTCACCTCCTCAAGGGCCACTCGTCACTTCAATTACCGAGAGCCTAGTTTGGGCATGCTTGGTTTCGTTAGTCTATTTATCGGCTGAACGATGCCGTCATTGGGCATAAGGTTTTCCTGCTTCTGCTCACCACAGGGTGTTGAGCCAGTCCCTAGCGGCTGAGCACCAGCTTTGTTTCCAGCACTCGGCCTCCACAAAAGATGCTGCTGTCAATACGTGATGGGGACAGGACCTCTCTTTCCGCCTTTTTCCTTGCTGGCTCACATCGGGTAAGTCACGTTTTCACATGAGTACACATTGGTTTCCAGAATGGCTGGACAAAGGCATCGCTCCGTGGGCAACATAGCAGAGAGCACGTCTTTCCACTTTCTACTGAATACTCACTTTTCCCATTTTTGTCATCTTTTACAATTTGCTGAGCATCGTGTGAAGTCTCAGAGTTATCTTGACGTACGTAATCTTTTGGGCACTTACTAATAGTTTGCCAGTCTTCTTCTGAAATCTTGGCTTGTGTCCTATATGCAGTTGGCCACTAAAAATGGCTCATGGGCAAAGTTTGGGTTAATAGCCTATATGTCTTGGATGTTAGACTATGCTCGAAGCTATTTGATGCAAAGATGCCTTTCCCTACAGTCCTCCCAGCTTACTCTAGCTGTGCTAAATTCATGTATAAATGCTTTTCATTTGATTTCATCTAAATCATCCATCTCTATCACATGATGGCCTCTATCGCTCAAAAAAAGTCTTCTTCCCCAAGTCAAATGCATGAAAAGCACCCCATCTCACCATTTTTAGAGCTTGAATGGTCTGATCCCCTCTACTGAGGCCATGGATCTCTACTGATCTGAGAGGGTTCCTCACGATGAAGGTGTTTGTGGGACTTCTGACTTAGAGATTTCCCTAGATTAGACGTTCTTCTCAGAGAGGAAGCTCTTCTCAAAGTCGTTCATGATCACAAGCTTGTCCAACACTGGGTTGCTGAGTTCAGTTAGCTGAGTCTTTCTTCTTCTGAAACCTTTATGTTCCCTCCATCCCCCAGGAACATGCCCACATTTTCTCTCCTATTGTTTTGCAAGTCCTAGAGAAGAAAGTTTGCCTTCCTCGGACAGGTTCAGTCATTCCTTCTTAGATGACCAGTTCTTTCTCCTCCTCTTCCTCTTCCTTCTCAGCTGAGACAAAGCCAGAAGATGAACATTCTTTCTTATCTCCTTGCAAGGCTTGTGATATGTCATAACCTTCTCATCTTTCCTTCTTTCTCTCTATCTCTGTCTAGAGAATACTCCTCCAACAATGATACTCCCTTTGGTGATCTTTATTTTTCTTTTTTTGATTTTGCTTTATTATTTCTTGCTGTTTCATGAGATTATTAGCTTTTACTTACCTAATTCTAGTCTTTAAAGACTGATTTTTAGCTATGATCTTTTGATTTTCCCTTTTGGTTTGGTCAATCCTGCCTTTCATGGCTTCCAGCAGGTCAATTCTGGTCTCCAATGTGCTTATTACTTCATTTGATTTCTGTGCCTCTCTTTCCATATGGGCAATTTTGTCTTTTAAGCTGTCATTTTCTTTTTGTATTCCTTTAATTTCTTTTGCCACTTTTCTTCCCCTTTTTCTTCTATCTTTCTTGGTTCCTGAACTCCTTTTTGAGTTCCTCCAGAGCTTGTGACCAATTTCCATTTTGTGGGAAGTTTGGCTGCGTTTGTTTGCTTTTCACTCTTTGTTGTTGCTTCTGTATTTCACTCTTTTTCTCCGTAGAAATTTTCCAGGGCCAAGAGGTTTTTTTTGCTGTTGCTTATTCTTTTTGCTGCTAGAGGATTGGGTGGTCATTGCTTTCTTAGCTTCTGTCTGGCAGGCCTTTGCCTTGGTACTATGTTCCTTCCCTTTCAGAGGCCTGAGGGAGGACAAGTCGATCTGTGCTGGGCTTTGTGTAGTGCCCGCTTTAAAGCGTTTGGCCCTGAGACTCTCTTCCCAGCCCCTGCTGCCTTGCTAGCCACACTGCTGCCAAACTCCTAGCTCTTCCGCCTCGAGTTTCACTGTCAAGGCCTGGCACTGTGCTCAGGGACAAATCTGGGGTGCTTTCAGTCAGTCCCTGAGAATTTAGAGATCGGCCTGGCCTCACTCTAGCTGGCACCGTAGGTGGTGTGGTGAGGGGGGGCGCTTGTGCTTTGATTCATGCAGTGTCGCCCCCTTACCGCTGGGGAATCCTCACTCACTGCCTACCTTTCACGCTGTGTCCAGTGGGAGAGCCCTTTGCTCGTCTGGTTTGAATTTCTGTCCTTTTGTAATGATGGGTTAGAAGGAGATTCAGAAGGCTCCTGCTACTCCACCGCCATCGGAGCTCCCCTTTGGTGCTCTTCCTCCTGCGATTCCTTGTCTCTGGCTCCCAGGACCTTCCACATCAATCAGTCAAACACTTCTTGAGTCCTTGCTCTGCTTCAGGTACTGAGGCAGGAGTTTGGGGCCACACGTGAACGTGAGGCAGCCCTCACCCTCAGGGAGCTTCCAGAACATGATCACAGAGAAACAGAGCCAGTGGATCTCCCTAATATCTCTGCTGCCCCTTTGGGAAGGCCAGGAGTCCCTTCCATCTGAAGAGAGGTCCAAGGAACT